>NC_052066.1:150792823-151092823 GCF_015852505.1 Tachyglossus aculeatus | reverse complement strand
CTGTCCCCCCCTTCTAGACTGTGAGCCCCTTGTTGGGTAGGGGCCTTCTCTATATGTTGCCAACTTGTACTTCCCAAGCGCTTAGTACAGTGCTCTGCACACAGTAAACACTCAGTAAATACGATTGAATGAATGAATGAAAGTGGAGGAGCAGGAATTAGAACCCAGGTCCTCTGACTCAAATGTCTGTGCTTTTTCTACTAGGCCATGCACTTCAGAACATCATCTATCTTTAAAGGTAGTCTCAGACCCAGACATTTCAGTAAATAAGACCAGTTCTCATTATCTATTCTTTATCTGTTTTTTTTTTACATTTGTCAATAATATGGAAATGGATGTGTTTCAGGTTGATGGAGAGGAGGAGGGAATATATACAAAAATCAATCAATCAGTGCTATTTATTGAGCATTTACTGTGTGGAAAGCACTGTTTTAAGTGCTTCAAAGAGAGTACAATAGAGTTGGGAGTTGAGATCCCTGCCTTCAATCTAATGAGGGAGACAAACATTAAAAGCAACAACAGATAAGGAAAGAAACAGAAGGTGAGGATATGTGCAGATAAAACAACAAAGCGTAGAAAGAATGTCTTTGTTCTTCATGTTTCACATATTAAAAAAGAAACAACCTGACCTGGTAAATCTATATAATTCTACAGCATAAATAAAGGTGTATTAGTCAAAGAACTCAAAGATTTAATTGAAGATTCTTTATTACCAGCCTTCCATTTTAGTAACACAATATATTTTAAATGAAGATGGCTTCCTTTTAAATCAACAATCAATTAGAAACATTAATAAAAGGACTGTCAACTTCCATTAGACCTAAAAAGGGCATTTTAATATCCATTAAGCATTCAATTGCTAATCACTGTTTTTATCAATATAATATGAATATGATCTTCCATTTTCCTCTTATAAATTAAAACTTTCAATAGTTTATAAACTCGAAACAAAACTGACCTAACCATATAAAGTACAGCTAGCAATGAGCTGGATCATTTCCTCTTTTTAGACCTGAGAGAGATAAACATCATATTGGAAAGAAACAAAAGAATTTGTAAGATGTAAGATACACCATGGGAGACAAATTTAAAGGTGTATTTCAGTACAATGTGTGAACAAAATCTCAGCACTAGTTAAAAACAAATCACACGTTTGTAGACAGGCCAAAAATTGGAAACTTTTTTTTCCCTTTTGCTGTGAAGAAAGATAAGTTTGGGCTTGTTCTGTTTGTTGCCCTCTGGGCGTGGAATAAGAAAATTCAATGTTGACTTGGAAAATGGCTGGATTTAAAGAAGGCATAGGTTCTCGTATCTTGGACCTGTCTTTGAGAGATGGACATCAAGGGAGAATGGTAGAAATAAAATCTCGGTTAGCACGATGGGGAAGGTATGTTCTGTATATGGTTTAGATTATCATAAAATCCCTGGAGAGCAGATCTTAGAAAATTCAATTCAATCAATCAATGATATTTATGGAATACCTACTGAATGCAAAGCATTATAACTGAGAGCTTTCCTCTCCGTTCAAGGAGTTTACCATCAAATGGGTGAGGCAGGCATATGAAAATTGTTTTTGAACATTGGCAGGGAGTAGGAAAAACACCAAAAACATCACAAAATAGTCATGCAAATATGCCAGGTTGAAGTTAGCAAATAAATAATTGAACACGCAAATGAATGAGGATGGGAATGAATATACATAAATGTTCAAAATGACTGTAGAGTTGACTTGCTTGGACAAGTCAGGGATTAATAAAGGAAGAATTCCTGGAGAAAGTGGGATTTTAGGAGAACTCTGAATGCAGGTAGACAGTGGACTGGCTGAGCCTGATCATTCTCCATAATTAAGATTTGGTCAATCTTGGAAAAAAAAAGTTGTCCATGTTGGTAAGCAATTATTGCTTGGATCACTTCAATCTGCAGGTTCTGGGGAACCACAGTTCCAGGAACAAAATACAATTGGCCTAACTCAAACTCTGATGGCTTTGGTATTAGTTTGAATATGTCCAAAGCCTTCAGGAGCCTCTTATGCCAGGTGAGCTCTGTAGCTAGCCCAAGGGACAATCTGCTTGTCTTTCAACCCAGTGTTCATCCCCAGAAATGAGGTACTGGCTACTTCTAGTCTGTTCTGATTCCCTTTGAATTGGTGGCAACCCTGAAACTGCGCTGTGGACAATCCTATGATATGTGGAGCTGGCATAGCCAGGAACTCAGCTAGACCAGGGAATAGCAGGGCACAGGTGAATCAAAACCTGGGATTTAAGTATTAGATAATTATCTCTCCTTCATGTAGCATGGCCTAGTGGAAAAAAAGTATTGGGAAGGGAGAAGGGAGATCTGGGTTCTAATCCCTGCTTTGCCATTGGCCTCTTGAGTAAACTTGGGTAAGACACTTAAGCTTCTGAGCTTCAGTTTCCTTTTCTGTAAAATGGGTTTAAGATACCTGCTTTCTCTACCTCATCCTGATCCCCTTGGGGGCCAAGGATACATCTGATATGATTGCATTATGCCTACCCCAGTGCTTGGAATATACTGGTGATTAATAAATTATATAACTATGAGGCTCAGAAGAGTGCTTGGCACATAGTAAGCACTGAAGTACCACTACTATCACTACTAAGCGCTTAGTACAGTGCTCTGCACACAGTAAGCGCTCAATAAATACGATTGATTGATTCATTCATTCAGTCATATTTATTGAGTGCTTACTGTGTACAGGGCACTGTACTAAGCATTTGGAAAGTAGAATTCAGCAGTAAAGAGAGACAATCCGTGCCCACACCAGGCTATTATTAATTCACTGGGTTGTTTTTTTCCAAGTAATGTCAAAAGTTAAAAAATGTTATCTTGATTCTCAGAAGCAGGCCACTGTGTGACTCTAGAGTATAATACCTTCATTCTTGTGTTGATCAGCCTTGCCTAAGTGCTGTTAACTTAAGAACTATACATAGAGTTCTCATATATATATATTGTTTCCCCTACTCAATCATATGTCCCCATTGCACTTGGATTTATTATTATTATTACTGCTACTAATAATAATAACATTGTTTTTTATTAAGCAATTTCTATGTGCAAGATACAAGATAATCAGGTCCCATATGGACCCAAAGTCTATTTAGAGGGCAGAACAGCCATTAAATCCCCATTTTCTAGAAGAGGGAACTGAATCCAATGAAATGACTTGTAGAAAAGTTGTAAAGCTGAGATTAGAAGCCAGGTCCTCTGACTCCCCCATGCTGCTCTCAAGCAGTGATTTGTACCCTTAAAGCAGTTGATATGCACCCCACTCTCAGCCCCACAGCACTTATGTACATGTTCATAATTTAGTTTACTGTCTTCCTCTCTAGTCTGTAAGCTCTCTGTGGGCAGGGAGCATGTCTACAAACTCTGTTATATTTTATTCTCCCAAGCACTTAGTACAATGCCCTGCACACACTATGGATTCAACATATGACATTTATTCAGTGTTTACTGTATGCAGAGCACTATACTGCATGTGAGAGACATACACACATTAGACATACACGCACTTGAACGTGTGAACTAACCAGAAGATTAAAAACTTGGCAAGGTCATTGCAAAGACAAATGTGCTGATTGTGACTGAGTTTGAACTAGGAACTAATGCCAGTATTCATATAATAATAATAATAATAATAATAATAATAATAATAATAATAGTATGTTATACACTTACTATGTACCAGGCATTGTACTAAGTGCCAGGTTGGCTACAAGCAAATTGTGCTGGACACAATCTCTCTTCCATGTGGGGCTCACAGTTTCAATCCCCATTTTACAAATGAGGTAACTGAGGCCCAGAAAAGTGAAGGGACTTGCCCAAGGTCACACAAAAGACAAATGAAGGAGACAGGATTAGAACCCATGACCTTCTGAATCCCAGGCCCATGCTCTACCCACTACACCAAGCTGCTTTCTCTACGTAGCTTGGAAGTGGGATGGTGATACTGGGCATCCCTGAAAAGCCAGCATATAATTCAAAAGTCATTTCATACCAAGGTATAATGGCGGAACCATGCCTGCACTACCCTGATGATTTCCAACATTTTAAAGGCCTCTTTTGCTGCCACCACACATTAATAGAGCCCATTGGTACAAACAGCTAAATAGGGCTAGATACTCCCCAATATATTTATTTGTGATTTGGCTTAAAAGCTCCATCATAAAAATTCAGAGAACAAGCCGAGTGTGGTTCCAAGTCTACATGTGGTTTTATGCTCCCCATTACAAGCCCCTGTCTTCCCAAGTACCACAGTCTCTTCCAACTTCAACCTGCGGTTGGACTCACAACTCCATTTGGCCTGCTTCTTCAAGTGTCCAGCGAAACGTAGTTCCAACGACATAATTTCTAGCAGCCACAACAAATGGAGAAATTGGATGGGAGCAGCTCTGTGGTTTAAATTCACAGATAGAAAACTCTGATCCAGACTTCAGACCCATAAATCACAGCACATATTTTAAATTATTTCTGACATTGAGAAAACCGTTTCAAAAACAGAAACTCAAGTTTGTGTAACAAAGCCAAGGATAACTCCGCTTTGATCCTGGCGGCCATCTCTGAGGCCACTGTTGAAGGAACATTAGTAGAACATGGAAGCAAGCGTTGTGCTCAGAACACGCATCCAATTTTTGGTATTGTTTCAAAAGCTGCTTCTGTTCTCCAATCAACGTGTGCTCTCAGAAACCACCTTATCAAATATGACTGACAAGAAATTCAGGCTGTTGTGACATCAGTAAAAGAAAATGGAAAACAGGCTTCAGGAAAGTAGATAAACAAATGTTCTGTTTTTACTTTTTTCTCTGACACTGGAAATGGCAGAGACTAAAACAGGGGAAAGCAAGTCAGGATAGACTGAGAGGATGGTGTTGAGCATCTGGAAGCATTGCCAGAGGAATTGGAGGTGGAAGTTATGGTTGTGAATATGGCACTTTTCTTCCAAGGATTTCAAAGCTCTTTGCCATCATAACCCACTTCCAGCCAAAGAATGGGTTTCCCTCTCAAGCCCCCAGGAATACTGTGCCTTTACTAACTCTAGGGGTGAGCTCATTTTGTCATGAGACACGAAGAATTCTAACCATTTGTCCAAAGCCACCCTGAAAGCCAATGCCAAGGTTAGATTTACCTACTAGGGGTCCAGATAATGCCTTCTTCAGTTTGCCAAGAATACTGTATATCAATCAATCAACAACTGGTATTTCTTCAGCATTTACTATAATACTAATAATAATGCTATTTGTTAAGGGCTTACTATGTGCCAGGCACTGTACTAGGGAAACAGCATGGCTTAGTGGAAAGACCCTGGGCTTGGGAGTCAGAGGACATGGGTACTAATCCTGGCTCCACCACTGGTCTGCTGTGTGGTCTTGAGCAAGTCACTTAACTTCTCTGTGCCTCAGATCCGCATCTGTAAAATGGGTATTGAAAGTGTGAGCCCCACACAGGACAACCTGATTACCCTGTTATCTACCTCAGGGCTTAGAACAGTGCTTGGCACATAGCAAGTGCTTAACAAATACCATTATTATTATTATTATCATTAATAAGCACTTGAGTGGATACAAGCAGATCGGGTTGAACACAGTCCCTGTCGCACAAGGTGCTCACAGTCTTAATCCCCATTTTACAGAGGACGTAACTGAGCACTTTACTAAACTCTTGGGAGCATAAAACAGAATTAGCAGACATTTTCCCTCCTCAGTGAGTTTACAGTCTAGAAAACAGAAAGCTCTTTTAAATGCCCTTTCATATAAAATCAAGGAATAATGACTCGCCCCTTGTAAGATATGAACAGGTATTTAAAAGAGTTTTCTCTTTGTTTGACTGATTGATTTTACTACTTGGGTTGATAGACAAAAAAAAACAAATCTTAATCAAGTACCAGCCTAGTTTCACCAAGGTTAGTTCTCCCCTAACCTTAACAGAAAAGAAATTTGGGGACTAACTGCCTCTAAAATGTTTCCAGTGAAACTCCCTTCTGTGATGATGCAAATACCTATGTGCCAACCTTTTTATTGGAGCGTAGGGACAAAAGGGAACACAGTTGAGGGAGAGGACACGTCAATCAATCAATGATAAGTACTGAGCACTTACTGTGTGCAGAGCACTTCCACTTGGATCTGGCATTTGGTATTCACCCCACAGTGTTTATGTACATGTTCATAAATCATTCATTTATATAAATGTCTGTCTCCCCTCTTGTCTGTAAGCTTGTCAAGGGCAGGGAATATGTCTAGCAAAGCTGTTGCATTGTATCAACCAATCATATTTATTGAGTACATACAGTGGGCAGAACACTGTACTAAGTGCCTGGGAGAGTGTATTATAACTATAGCACACAGTAAGCATTCAATAAATTGACTGTACAAAGACTCAGGGGAGTACAACACAATAATGTTGGTAAAAACAATCCTTGCCCTCTAGAAGCTTGCAATCTAATGGGAAAGACAAAATTTAAAATAAATTATTGATAGAAGGAGCAGAGTATAAGCATGGGCTTTGGAGTCAGAGGTCATGGGTTCAAATCCCGGCTCCACCAATTGTCAGCTGTATGACTTTGGTCAAGTCACAACTTCTCTGGCCCTCAGTTACCTTATCTGTAAAATGGGGATTAAGACTGTGAGCCTTCCGTGGGACAACCTGATCACCTTGCAACCTCCCCAGCACTTAGAACAATGCTTTGCACATAGTAAGCGCTTAATAAATGCCATCAAAAAAAGTATAAGGTTAGTCAGGAAAGACCTCTTGGAGGAGGTATGATTTTAGTAACTCTTTGGAGATATGGAGTGGGTAGGATGGGGTTTAGGGATGGCAGCCATTAGCCCTTCTCAGTGTTGCTTAAAAGAGTTCACGAAACATTATCGTCATTTGGAATTGCAAGATACTTATCTGGCGAAGTCCTGCAACATACTCAGTATCTCCCCACCTCATTCACTATCTAAGTGGTTTAAAGAAGCAACGTGGAAAGAGCAAGGGCTTTGGAGTCAGAGGTCATGGGTTCATATCCTGGATTCACCACTTGTCAGCTGTGTGACTTTGGGCAAGTCACTTCACTTCTCTGGGCCTCAGTTACTTCATCTGTAAAATGGGGATTAAGACTGTGAGCCCCCCATGAGACAACCTGATCACCTTGTATCCCCCCCAGCATTTAGAACAGTGCTTTGCGCATAGTAAATGCTTAATGCCATTATTATTATTATTAATAAACTACATTTGTTGCAGGCCTAATGATGAGGTGAGCAGAGTCAGGGAAGACGGAGGTGGGATATTCCAGTGAACACAGCTTCTACCCCTCTGGTAATGGCCTTTCTGCCCCCCTCCACTGACACTAACCCTCAACAAGGCCCCCTCCTTTCTGTTCACCCAAGGGGTAGGGGCCAAGAACTATCGAGGGGGATGACTCAGTGGGGAAGATACCCTCAGAGGAACCGGCTCAGTGTCACTCTGGTTTTCCTCCACATCTTCTCCTTCCCTTCCCCACAGCACTTGTATATATGTATATATGTTTGTACATATTTGTTACTCTATTTATTTTACTTGTACTTATCTATTCTATTTTATTTTGTTAGTATGTTTGGTTTTGTTCTCTGTCTCCCCCTTTTAGACTGTGAGCCCACTGGTGGGTAGGGACTGTCTCTATATGTTGCCAACTTGTACTTCCCAAGCGCTTAGTACAGTGCTCTGCACACAGTAAGCGCTGTCTCTATATGTTGCCAACTTGTACTTCCCAACGCTTAGTACAGTGCTCTGCACACAGTAAGCGCTCAGTAAATACGATTGATGATGATGATGATGATGATGATGATGGGGCTAGGGAGGTGCCAGGAGGCAGACCTCCCACTCGCTCACCTCTGAGAAACCAGGACAGAGCATTGGGAGTCCTGTTCCTCTCTCTGTCTAGGGCAGTGGTGGCAGTCATGGCCTCCCCCTCACTCCCTGCCAGGTAGCCAAGACATGATGTTGTGGTACCAGGAGGCAGAGAATGTGGCAAGGTGGCAGAGCCAGGGGAGGTTACTGCTTTTGGCTCTTCAGAAACTTTCTCTCTGTCTCTTTCTCATTGTCCATGCCCCACTGTGAGTCCACTGCATTAGAAGACTGGCAAATCTACGGATGGATCAGATCCTGTTTGCAGGAACCAATCGGAGAATGCAGCTCATGAATGGGTCTGAAATTGACCTCTTAAACTGGGTGGCAGATGATCAGATAGAGGCACCAAGGGATGTAATCCAGTCAAATGTAGCTTAGGCAATTCACGCCTGTATTGTGTACCGCTCAGAAGCTCTCAGTCACCTGAGACATTGTGGGCAAGGTTACCAGGTATTTTACCAACAACTACAGGCTAGAAAATTAGAGTGTGTATGTGTTTATCTCAAAGTCATTTGTTCATCTAATTTATGTTTTCTTACTACCAGTTGAATACTTGTTCACTCTCCTGCCAGAATGTATATTTTCACTTTTTTTTAAGCTCAAGCACCGTGGCAGCATTAAGGAAGATTCCTCTGAGAATATGTACCTGTCCGGATACAGCATTACTCTGTCGGAAAAAACAGTTTGCCTCTTGTGCATGGCATCGGACATCGTGAATCCCACTACACTAATTTTCCTTAATGTAGGAATGTTGCTGAATGCAAGCCACTCCTTCATTAGAAGAGTGCTTCAATGACCAACTGTACCCAGAAAATTCCTAAATCTTCCTCTTCAGCCTTGGTCTGTCTCCTCCTCTGCAGTCTCCCATTTCCTCCTGCCTTCTGGACATCTCTAGTCAGATGTCCTAATGACACCTTGAACTTAACATGTCAAAAACAGAACACCATCTTCCCAACCCAAGACTGTCCACCCCACGATTACTGATCACATAGACTGCACAAACACCCTCCCTGTTTCACAAGTCCATAACCTTGGAATTACCCTAACTCACTCTCAACCCACACCCTGTAGGTTCCACCTTCACATCATAACTAACCATCCAAACTGCTCTTATGCTAAACCAAACACTTAACCTATCTTTTCAGTCTGTCAGGAAATCACATTTATTGAGTGCTTACAGTGTGCAGAGAACTGTACAAAGCACTTGGAAGAGTACAACATAATGGTAAACTGACACATACCCTGCCCATATAAGCTTACAATCTAGACTTGACTCATCTTGACTATTGCAGCCTTCTCACTGAGCTTGCAATATAAAAGTTGGTAGACACATTCCCTGTCCATAAAGAGTTTACATTTAAAATCACATCTCATCCAAAAGGCCTTCTGCAACTAAGCCCTCATTTCTCCTACTCACTTTCCCTTCTGTGTCGCCTATGCAATTGATTGGTACCCTTTAAACACTTGATAGTCACCACGCCCTCAGCTCCACAGCACTTACGTACATAACTAGATTTTATTTTGGACGACTTACAGGTTAAGAAGCATGGCCTAGTGGATAGAGCATGAGCCTGCGAGTCAGAAGGACCTGAGTTCTAATCCCAGCTCCACCACTTGTCTGCTGTGTGACCTTAAGCAAGTCACTTCTCTTCCCAATGCCTCAGTTGCCTCATCTGTAATATAGGAATTAAGACTCTGAGTCCCATGTGGGACATGGCCTGTAAGTGGTCAGAATAGAGGGAGACAAGATCACGGTAATAATAATAATAATTAAGGTATTTGTTAAACGCTTACTATGTGCCAGTCACCGTACCTAGCACTGGGGTGATACAAGCAAATCAGGTTGGACACAGTCCCTGTCCTATGTGGGACTCACAGTCTCAATCCCCATTTTACAGTGGGGGCACAGAGAAGTGAAGTGAGTTGCTCAAGGTCACACAGCAGATAAGGGGCAGAGATGGGATTAGAACCCATGACCTTCCAACTCCCAGGCCCATGCTCTATCCACCATGTCATCCTGCTTCTCTAAGTTACCATGAGTAGATTGGTAACCCGACATCAGGAAATGAGAAGATTGGCGAACAGTTTCTTTCCTGATTTCAAGGGAAGCTGAGGGTGGGGAGCAGTAACGGTAATAATAATGACGGAATTTGTTAAATGCTTAAAATGTGCCTAGCACTGTTCTACGCACTGGAATAGATAAAAGGTCATCAGGTTGTCCCACGTGGGGCTCACAGTCTTAATCCCCATTTTACAGATGAGGGAACTGAGGCACAGAGAAATTAAGTAACTTGCCCAAGGTCACAGAGCAGGCAAGTGGCAGAGCCAGGATTAGAATCCATGACCTCTGACTCCCAAGTCTGTGCTCTTGCCACTAGGCCATGCTGCAGTAATAGTAATCCTCACTTGTAATCTATGGGAACGGTTAGAGACTTTCCCCACAATTAAGATACAATAATGCTACCCTCAAGGAGCTTACATTCTAATCAATCAATGGTATTTATAGCACACCAACTATGTGCAGAGCTCTGTACTAAGCATTTGGGACAGTACACTAGAATTGATAGATACGTCCCCTGCCCATAGGGAGCTTACAGTCTTGAGCACTGTCATGGGGCCTTTCTAATAACACTATTAGACTGCAAGCTCCTGTAGGACAGTTTTCATGTCTTTACTCAGTTATTCTCACCTGAGTGCTTAGTACAATGCTATATACAAAGTAAATGCTTAATAAATAGGGTCAGCCAAACTGATTGTTCTATCATACCGGGGCAAAAAGGCCAAGAAAGCCACAATTCCTCTGTAAGCCTCTTTCAAATGTTCATAGTGGAATGATTTCCAAGATGGATGGAAAAGGATTCTCTGGCCTCTTTGCTCCCTTCATCTTTTTAAACCTGATTGAGTTGCGTGTGTGGGCCCGATGGTGGGATGTTGTAGCTGACAGTAGGAATTGCATGACAGCCGTACCACATTTGATAAAGTTATAATCAGGTTGGATATCACTAATCTGGGTTGTAGCTCAACTGTGAAGGCCCTTTTTGAGTGAAATCATTGCTTTATTAATAAGACCCGGCCCAATCTCACTGATCAAAATTACTGTAAAAGATGTCCCTCTGCTGCTATTCAAATGAATGGGAGAAAACAGTGGGTGTTTTTATAGCCATCTTCCTGTCATGGATCTCATTAGTGAGGGGAATGATTTTACCGGGGAAAAGCTTCTACAATAAGAAAACATAACCTACTTGAGATGAACAAAATCCAAGTCAATTAGGCTGAAAAAAGATCTTCAAAAATATCACCTCTTTCTTCCATTCATTTGACTAGAAGCAAAGGGACATTTTATTTTTTTTTTAATCATTTTTTCACTGAAAGCACACTGGATCTCATTAATACAGGAATGATCTTACTTAAAAGAGCTTCTAGTGTTAAACTACTGTTCAGCCTAGATTAAGCAAATCAAACATGATTTGACCAAGAAAAGTCTAAAGTATTATATCTATTTCTAAAGCATTACATCTGACTTTTGAAAAATGTACACATGAGGTTTTAGATTCCACTGCTTTTTTGAAGTATCTGGGATACATTTTCTTAGGTAAACTGGCCCCAGAGATCCAGTGCGATGTGGTTAGCTGCATAAAGTTACTGAAAATCAGTCCATTCAAATAATTTACATGTGTTTAAGTGAAGAAATAAACCTGGCAAAAAAAATCTACATCATATTTATCTAAGACTGAACTCACGATTTTCCTATTTAGGTGCTTTTGCCATTCTTTTAAGAAGAAAGGCTATTAGCATCTGGAGTCAGCTGCAGTAGCTCCATGCCTCACCAACATGAAGCAGACAGAAAACAGATTTTGATGTAAATAGGCTTAAATTAATTTAAATCTCAATAAGATGACACACCTGTGCTTATAGAGTCCACTTTCTGAGCTGGTTGCTCTGTACTGCTCTATTACTTTGCTCTTTCTGCACAATGACAGCAGCTGTATGTGAGCTGTGGAATGTTGGGTGTGTATGTGTGAGTGTGTGTGGATCCGTGTGTGTGTGTGGATCCATGTGTGTGTGTGTGTGTGTGTGTGTGTGTGTGTGTTTGTGTGTGTGTGTTTGCTAAAGTCCATTTTGGGAATTTAAAGTTCATTAAGCACATTTTCGCCTAATGGCAACGGTTTAATGTAAACACTTGGGCCATTTTCTACATGGTAAAAAATATATTGCTGATCAGTAGATTATTGTAAGTAATTTAAATTTAGTGGGAGCTAATCGCACGTGAGGAAAAAACATTTTCCACTGGGTATTTTGCTTTTCCTGTCAGATTTTCTGGCAAAATCCTCCACCTGGCATTCCAGTACCCTTAATATTCACCCACACTGCTAATGAATTTTCAATTTCAAATATATAAGACTCAATTTATTATGTCCCCCACATGTATGTATGCACACATGCACACAATAACCAATGTTTTTTTCTCTAATAGTAATTAGAGATGAGCCAGCCCCCCATTATTCTGATTAGAGTGGAATCTTTGATTGTGAGAGCAAATCTGCCCACATCAAGCTTTCAATTCATGCCAGGATCCAGTGCCTTTCCCACAGGGAAAGCTCCTTTAAGACCTGATTGCAGGTTTCCTAGAAATAAATGCAGTAGGTGGATCCCCCCTTTACATGCTCAGCTTATAGCTAGCTGTTAAGCTCCTCACATTATTACATGCATAAAAATATGATGAGTTGAAATAACAAAATGCCAGCTTCCACCCAAACGTCAAGCCATAGATAACATTTTTTTTTTTTTTAGGTACGAGAAGCAACCATCAGCTCCTGGAGTCTTCCAGCAATGAAAACAGCACAGCAGCTAGCTGCAATGATGGTGCTGAGAAATTGTACAGTTAGGTGATCTGCCACTAGAATTTCATCCTGATGCCCACTAGGGTTTCTTATAGTTCACAGTGAAGGATCCAGTATGTCACTGCTAAGCAACAACTGGAGAAATATGAAGGAAAAAACACTCAGGAAGCTTGAGATGCAGTATTCCAACCTTGCACACCAGTAGACGGCTTTGGGATTCCTTGCACTTTTCCTAATAGTTTCAAGCAAGGAGAAAGACGTGAGTAAGACTTTGGCAATGGGAGAGACATGAAGCATGAGGCACAGTCAATAGGTTAACTTGGGAGAAGCAAAGAGTTTGAGGTGGGGTGATGTGGGAGAAGAGAGTAAAAATGTAAGGAAAGATTGTGTGAGTACCATGGGGAGCAGAGACTGGTAATAATTGGTAAATAATAATAATACTGATAATAATATTATTAGTAGACTGATAAAACTAAGCTCTGCGATAGATAAAAATAACGAGATCTCACATGAGGAGCACAGTCTAGGTAGGGGGGAGAACAGATATTGAACCCCAATTTTGGAAACAAGGACTTGAACCCAGGTCCTCTGTCTCTCAGGCCTGGGCTCTTTCCACTAGAAACCCACCTAGAACCCTTTCTGTCTATCTCACCTGCCATCATGCTAGTCCAGACACTTGTTGTATCACACTTGTCTGCTGCATGACCTTGGGCAGGTCACTTCACTTCTCGGTGCCTCAATTACCTCATCTGTAAAATGGGGATTGACTGAGAGGCCCATGTGGAACACTGATTGTGTTCAACCTGATTAGAGTGTATCTACCCCAGTGCTTAGGTCTGACACATAGTAAGCACTTATCAAATACCATACATATAAAAAAAATTTTAAAAAATTTTGTTTACCACATTGTCCTCCTCACTGGCCGTGGCTAGGAATGTGGATTCTGAACTGTGAGGAACCAAAATGCATAGTGAAGACCTACATTATGGTAGAGCTGAATTTATCTAAGAAAACGAACTACTCAGGATCAGCCCAAAGACAGAGAACCTTGGCAGCTGGAATACTGTGGGCAGGGAATGTGTCTGTTTACTGCTGTATTGTACTCTCCCAAATGCTTAGTATAGTGTTCCACACACAGTACGTGCTCAATAAATACAACTGACTGACTTGATTGACTAGAAACTTAAAGAATGAGGCTCTTCCTCCCCAAACTGACCATCATAAAAATTTCAGAAATGCTGCCTGTTTCCTTCCTAGACATCATATGGCTTTGGAGAAACAAACCATTTTAAATCTTCCAAGACAGATACCTAGTGGTGAAAAAACTCTGTCTGTCACACTCATTCCAGCCCTCACAAGTTCCTATTTGGTGCGACAGCCTATATTATGGGTCCAAATGTTAAATTCTCTGAGTAAGAGAAAAGAAGTGTTGATTTTTTTTTCAGGGTATTGTGTCATTCTCTACTCTCTTACTCTGGCAGGTGCATATGATTTGCTTCTGGATGAGTCTAAAATGTAGTAATACATACATAAAGCCATATATATGTGTATTGTACATATAACATATATATTAGTATACACATACATAAATTGTATTTATTTGTATTATATATGCTTATATATGTGTGTGTTTACACATCCAAATATGAAAAAGGCAAGATTCATCTAGTTACAAGAAGACTATGACTATTAGACCTCATTAACAAGAACATATAAATTCCCCAATTTTATTGTTATAATTCTATAGGCCAAATACATAAAATGTTAAGATTAGGGAAAAATAAAACGATCTCACTCTCCTTTCATACTTAAGCCCTTTTATTTATAACCAACCTGGAAGTCTTGTGACCCTCTCCAAGCCATCCTTTCAGACTTAAACCCACAACCCAACCACAGCCTTACCTCATTGCTGACTGGACAAGCAGTAATGCATTATGGATCTGACCCAAGTCCAGCATATCCATTTTACAAATGGAAAACAATCACTTTCTTGCCTGAAGGAAATCTAGGAAACTCAAAATTGCACCTAGTATAGCATGTGTGCCTGGTGAATTTGGTTGCCTAAAATAACATTCCTGAGACAAAATACTTGTACAGAACCCTGAATGATTATTTCAGCAGAATGTGCATTTCAGAATCTATGATGCCAGCTGAGGAAAAACTCAGATTGGTTTCTGATATGATGTTTTTGCTGACCCAGATCCAATTAATCAATTAATCAATAATGTTGCCTCACCATCTTAAGCTCTTGGGAGAGTACAGTACAATTATTAGATATGATCTTTGCCTCCAAGCAGTGAGCAATCTAGTGAAGAAAGAGGATCTTGAAATGATCTACAGATAGGAAGAAGATGATACAGGGGAATTATGCATGAGTTAGTTGTAGGGAACATAAGCTTGTTCTGGGCAGGGAATGTTACTTTATTGTTGTATTTTACTCTCCCAAGTGCTTAGTACAGTGCTCTGCACAAAGTGCTCAAAAAATATGACTGAATGAGATGTTATGAAAGGTTAGGAGCAATGTCAGGTGACACCCAAGTGTTACAATGACAGCTGAAGAGATATTATCTGGGGAGAGTAGAAAAACTGGGGAAAAATGCATTTAATCGTATTCATTGAGCACTCACTGTGTGCAGAGATTGGTTGTGTTTTCAAGAAGAGTTTGAAGATGAGCAATGGTCTGTCAGATTTGAATGGGGAAAGACTTCTAAGTAGTGGGGAGGACATGCACAATAGGTTGGTTCCTGTAAGAAGAGAACTAGGCAGGGTGATTAGGTTAGGAAGATAGAGGGGTAAAAGTGTGAGCTGAGGTGTAATGGAAGAAGAGATTGCATAAGTAGGGGGGAGAGGTAATTAAATGCCTTAAACTAAGGGCTAAGAATTTTCTCCTTGTAGCAAAGTGAAATGGGTAATGATTGGAGGCTGTTGAAGAGTGATGATCCAGGCAGCAAGATGAAGTATGGACTGGAGAAGGCCTCAAGCAGGGAGACTAGTATGAAGGCTAATTTTGTAGTCAAGCTGTGATATTTATATGAAGTGCTTGAAACAGCATGGTGACCAATTGGATCAAGAGGAAGCAGAAAGTCTTAGAAATATAGAGAACCACAAAAGAAAATTAGACAGTCTGAATACAGTAGTTTAAGATGAGAGAGGAATGAGGTCAAATTCCAAGATAATGGTCTTGAGAGAAGGAGAGGATGATCATTTTGTCAACTACAATAGGAAAGTTAGATGGAAGAGAGGACTTGACAGGGAAGATGAGTTTAATTTTGGACATGTTCAATCGATCATGGTCATTGAGCATTTACTGTGTGCAGAACAGTGTACTAAATGCTTGGGAAACTACAATATAACAGAGTTGGTAGACATATTCCCTGCCCACAATGAGCTTATAGTTTAGAGCAGCTTAATGAGCTTGAAGAGCCAGGAGGACATTCATATAATCATATTCTGATATGGAAGGAGCTCAAGGATTGCAGAAAACAAGAGAGGTCAGTCAAGGGTAGCAAAATGAATTTACGAGTCATCCACATAGCAGCAGAAGTTGAAATCATGAGAGTAGATGAAATCCCCAAGGGAGTTAGTATAGAGTGAAAACAAAAGGGGCCCTAATGCACAACCTTATGGGATACTGACAGTTATGGGATGGGAGATGGAAGAAAAGTGGGAAAAAATCAGAATCAGCCAGAGAGGTAAAAGTGTTTGGTTCCCCCAAATCCCAGGATGGTGACCGTCTTGTTATCTTTCCCAGAAGAAGCTGTGGTTACTGATTCTTGCCCCTCTACCCAGCTCCTGTTATGGGAGGAAGATTTTCATGGGGGAGTAACGTGAACAGAGGGTAATCACTGGCATGTTTGCCTCAGGCTCATGGGGATGGCAGACACAAAAATAAATTAGATAGGGGAAGCAAATTTATATCAAGATATGTACAAAAGAAAACTGTGGCAAGAGGGGTTGAGATGAGTAATTAAGTGCTTAGTAGGAACTAGGGAAGCAGCATTGCCTAGTGGAAGGAGCTCACGCTTGTGAATCAGGCCTTAGTTCAATTCCCAGCTTCATCGCTTGTCTGCTTCGTGACCGTGGGCAAATACCTTAACTTCTCTGGGTCTCAGTTCCTTCATTGGCAAAATGAGGATTCAATATCTGTTTTCCCTCCTACTTTTATTGTAAACCCAATGTGGGACATGATTATCTTGTACCTACTTCAGTGCTTAGTATAATGCTTGGCCCAGAGTTAGTGCTTAATGAATACCATTACTACTATTATTAGGAGAAGGAGGAGGAAGAGGAGGAGCAGGGAGGGATCCGAGTGCATAGGTGATGCAGAAAGGAGAGGAAATAGGATAGGGAGATGAGAAATTAGCAAAGGAAAGCTTTTTATGGTGATGTGATTTTAGTAATAATAATAATGATATTTGTTAAGTGCTTATTATGTGCCAAGCACTGTTCTAAGCCCTGGGGTAGATACAAGGTAATTGGATTGTCCCACGTGGGGCTGGCAATCAATCTCCATTTTACAGATGAGGGAACTGAGGCAGAGAAATTAGGTGGCTTTCCCAAGATCACACAGCAGACAAGTGGTGGAGCCAGAATTAGAACCCATAATCTCTGACTCCCAAAACTGTGCTCTTTTCACTAATCCAAACTGCTTCTAAGTAGGGCTTTGAAGTAAGGGAAAGCAATGGTCCACAAATATAGCAGGAGCAGAGATAGGCAGGCATGAATAAGCAGATGAAAGGGAGAGACAAAGTTATCATTTGAAGAATTGGAGTATGCAGGCTGGGTGGTAAGGGGAAAACAGCAAAGATAACAGCTGGCTTGATAAGGAGATATGGGAAAACCATCAATCAATTAAAGATTGATAAATCAGTGGCATGTTTTGAGGGCCTTCTGCTTACTTAGCACCATACTAAAGCCTTGGGAAAATCAAAGCGAAGTAGGAGACATTATCCCTGTCCTCAAAGAGCTCACAATTTTAGGATTTTGAAAGATCAATCAAGAGACTTCCAGGTCAGACAATTTCCTGCTACAGAGCCAGGGAGGTCTTTGGAGCACTCACCCTTTTCTGTAGAAAGCCCATGATGTTTGGGATTACAGTTGCTGATGTATTTTTCCATTTGCCCACTGCTCTATATGCCCTGGAGGTGAAACCCTGGAAGGTAGGCTATGTTGAATATTGCCCTTTCCCTCCAAAGAGAAGAATTGAGATATGAAGGAAATTGAGGATGCCGTGATTTTCATGAGTGCAAATCGTAAACTAGATGAGAATGGAAAGATTCCTCCCCTCGATTGAAAAATTCTTCCAATTAAGGGCATACTTAGTCATCCTGATGCATTTTGCAAGCCAACAGTTCATTTTATTGAGGAGAAGGATGTACTGCTACATTACCTCTCTAATTTTGGCAATTTGTTTAAAGCCCAGGTGGGAGAAGGTATTTTTCCAATGGAATCTCTGGAGTTGTGAATGTGCAACTCAAAATGATCTTCTGGGGGCTCAGATGCACGTGGAGGTTGGAAAGCCCAGGTTTCCCGCATGAACTCACTTCATACGAGGCAAGTAATAATAATTATAAAAAAAATAACTGTGGTATTTGTTAAATGCTTACTATGTGCCAAACACTGTTCTAAGCACTGGGGTACATACAAAGTAATCAGGTCCAACCTGATTGGATTCAGTGCCTGTCTTGATCCCCATTTTATAGATGATGCCCAGAGAAGTTAAGTGACTTGCCCAAGGTCACACAGCAGACATGTGGCAGAGCAGGGATTAGAACCCATGTCCTCAGACTCCCAGGCTGGTGCTCTTCCCACTAGGCAAACACTGTTTCACTAAGAAATAAACGTTTCTGTCTTGAAAAACACTTTTAACCTTCAGTTGCTATACAGTGGAGCCACTCAGCGTCTTCTGGGTGTGATTTTGTTTTTGTGAGAGGGGACAGCCTCTGCAGCGGAGTAAGTCCTTAAGGGCAAGAACCCTGCCTCTTCTCTAGCATGGGCTCTTCTCTATTGGGGACTCTAATATTATCTGTTTGAAGCAGCAGCATGGCCTTGTGAAAAGAACATGGGGCTGGGAATCAGAGGACCTCAGTTCTAATGCTGACTCTGCTACTTGTCTGCTGGGTGACCTTGGGCAAGTCACTTCACTTCTCTGTGCCTCAGTTTCCTCATCTAAAAAAATGGGGATTAAATCCTGCCTTCTGCTACCGACACTGATCCCCAAATGGGAAAGGGACTGTGTCCAAACTGATTATTGTGTACCTACCCCAGTGTTTAGAACAGAGCTGGCCACATAGTGTTTAACAAATTCATTATTATAATTAATTACTATGGATCCCAGAGCTCTCAAGGGCTCTAGTTCTCTGGGGAGTGAGGCAGTTAAGCCTTCTCCCATCTCTGTCCTTTCACCCGTATACGTTGACTTTTCACCTCAGGACGTCAACTCCTGATGCTCTTGTGAGAGGGAAATTACATGAGATGCACCACGGTTTGAACCAAGGATAATAATAATAATGATGATGATGGCATTTATTAAGCACTTACTATGTGCAAATCACTGTTCTAAGCTCTGGGGAGGTTACAAGGTGATCCAGTTGTCCCATGGTGGGGGGGGGGGGGGTCACAGTCTTCATCCCCATTTTACAGATGAGGTAACTGAGGCCCAGAGAAGTGAAGTGACTTGCCCAAAGTCACACAGCTGACAAATGGCGGAGCCGGGATTTGAACCCATGACCTCTGACTCCAAAGCCCGTGCTCTTTCCACTGAGCCACACTGCTTCTCTCTGCAGCCTTCGTCCACATCTGAATAAACGTGGCATGCTAAGCCTCATTCACAATTTAACAACCAGTAGACACTGTGTTTCATAGCTGCGGAGGCTGGTTCCCATTAAGTTGAGTCAGGTGGTTTTGGGAAGGCTAAGAAGTATTGTGGGACAGCATATCTGTCTTTGGGAAGAGTGTGCAACCCTAAATATTAATTTACTTGAGAACCCCCAATAAGTCCTGCTTTTTAATTTCTATTCATTCATTTGTATTTTTGAGCACTTACAGTGTGCAGAGCACTGTACTAAGTGCTTGCAAAGTACAAGTCAGCAACATATATCTATTGCACCAGTGAAAACTTGGATGTAAGTATTTTTAGCAGTTTTGAGGAGCAGGATGGTCTAGTGATGATGATGATGGCATTTGTTAAGCGCTTACTATGTGCAAAGCACTGGTCTAAGTGCTGGGGGGATAAAGGTGATCAGGTTGTCCCACATAGGGCTCACAGTCTTAATCCCCATTTTCCAGATGAGTTAACGGAGGCACAGAGAAGTGAAGTGACTTGCCCAAAGTCACACAGCAGACAAGTGGTGGAGTCGGGATTAGAACCCATGACCTCTGATCCCCAAGCCTGGGTTCTTTCCACTGAGCCATGCAGCTTCTAGTGGAAAGAACACAGGCTGTGGAATCAGAAGAATGATTGAATCATTTAGTGTGGAATCAGAAGAATGAGAAACAATGTGGCTCAGTGCAAAGAGCATGGGCTTTGGAGTCAGAGGTCATGGGTTCAAATCCTGGCTCCACCAATTGTCAGCTGTGTGACTTTGGGAAAGTCACTTCACTTCCCTGTGCCTCAGTTACCTCATCTGTAAAATGGGGATTAAGACTGTGAGTGCCCCCGTGGGACAACCTGATCACCTTGTAACCTCCCCAGCACTTAGAACAGTGCTTTGCACATAGTTAGCACTTAATAAATGCCATTATTATTATTATTATTATTATTATTATTATTATTATTGGACCTGGGTTTTAATCCCTGCTATGCCACTTGCCTGCTTTGTGATCTTGGCTAAGTCACTTCACTTCTTTGAGCTTCAGTTTACTCATCTGGAAAATGGGGATTCAATAACTCTTCTTCATCCTATTTAGACTGTGACTCCTCACGTGGGATAAGGACTCAGACCTGATTATCATCATCATCATCAATCGTATTTATTGAGCGCTTACTATGTGCAGAGCACTGTACTAAGCGCTTGAGAAGTACAAATTGGCAACATATAGAGACAGTCCCTACCCAACAGTGGGCTCACAGTCTAAAAGACAGCATATTATCAAGTATGTAACAGTGTAGATTAGTGAAAAGAACATGGGCCAGGGTGTCAGAGGGGTTGGACTGAACTCCTTGTCTTCCCTTCCAAACCCTGCCCTCTCCCTGACTTTCCCATCTCTGTTGACGGCACTACCATCCTTCCCATCTCACAAGCCCGCAAACTTGGTGTCATCCTCGACTCCGCTCTCTCATTCACCCCTCACATCCAAGCCGTCACCAAAACCTGCTGGTCTCAGCTCCGCAACATTGCCAAGATCTGCCCTTTCCTCTCCATCCCTACCGCTACCCTGCTCATTCAAGCTCTCATCCTATCCCGTCTGGACTACTGCATCAGCCTTCTCTCTGATCTCCCATCCTCGTGTCTCTCCCCACTTCAATCCATACTTCATGCTGCTGCCCGGATTATCTTTGTCCAGAAATGCTCTGGGCATATTACTCCCCTCCTCAAAAATCTCCAGTGGCTACCAATCAATCTGCGCATCAGGCAGAAACTCCTCACCCTGGGCTTCAAGGCTGTCCATCACCTCGCCCCCTCCTACCTCACCTCCCTTCTCTCCTTCTCCAGCCCAGCCCGCACCCTCCGCTCCTCTGCCGCTAATCTCCTCACCGTACCTCGTTCTTGCCTGTCCCGCCATCGACCCCCGGCCCACGTCAACCCCCGGGCCCGGAATGCCCTCCCTCTGCCCATCTGCCAAGCTAGCTCTCTTCCTCCCTTCAAGGCCCTACTGAGAGCTCACCTCCTCCAGGAGGCCTTCCCAGACTGAGCCCCTTCCTTCCTCTCCCGCTCGTCCCCCTCTCCATCCCCCCATCTTACCTCCTTCCCTTCCCCACAGCACCTGTATATATGTATATATGCTTGTACATATTTATTACTCTATTTATTTATTTATTTATTTTACTTGTACATATCTATTCTATTTATTTTATTTTGTTAGTATGTTTGGTTTTGTCTCCCCCTTTTAGACTGTGAGCCCACTGTTGGGTAGGGACTGTCTTTATATGTTGCCAATTTGTACTTCCCAAGCACCTAGTACAGTGCTCTGCACACAGTAAGCGCTCAATAAATACGACTGATGATGATGATGATTCTAATCCCAGCCACTTGCCTGCTTCATCACTTTGGACAAGTCGCTTAACTTCTCTGTGCCTCAGTTTCCTCATCTACAGAATGGGATTTAAATACTTCTCCCTTCTACTACCTATGTTCTCCCTTACAACAATAATAATAATAATGGCATTTATTAACAGCTTACTATGTGCAGAGCATTGTTCTAAGCACTGGGGAGGTTACAAGGTTGTCCCACAGGGGGCTAACAGTCTTAATCCCCATTTTACAGATGAGTTAACTGAGGTACAGAGAAGTTAAGTGACTTGCCCAAAGTCACACAGCTGACAATTGGCAGAGCTGGGGTTTGAACCCATGACCTCTGACTCCAAAGCCCATGCTCTTTTCACTGAGTCACGCTACTTCTCTATGACTGATTCCATGTGGGATCTGATTATCTCATATCTACCCCAGAGCATAGTACAGAGATTGACACATAGTAAGTGTTTAAAATCAATCAATCAATCAATCATATTTATTGAGCGCTTACTATGTGCAGAGCACTGTACTAAGCGCTTGGGAAGTACAAAATGGCAACACATAGAGACAGTCCCTACCCAACAGTGGGCTCACAATACCATGATTATGTACCTCAGTGCTTAATATGGTGCTGTGTAAGACAATTAGTGTTTTTTATTGCTAATAATAACAATAATAATAATGGTAGTAGATTTCTTTTGTAATTCATTTTTTCAGTGCTCCTCAGTAAACTTAAAACAAAATGAGAAGTTTGGCCTAGTGAAAACAGGTTGGCATCTGGGAGTCAGAGGACTTGGATTCTAATCCCAGCTCTGCCACTTGCCTGCCGTATAGCCTTGGACTTTCCTTTGCCTCAGTTTTCTCATATGTTAAATGGGAGGGTGAGACTGTGAGCCCCATGTGGGGCAGGCACTGTGTCCAACCCTATTTGCTTGTATCCACCCCAGCACTTAGCAAAGTGTAAGGTGCATCATAAGAACGTAACACAGTTATTATTAGTATTATTAGAGGGAGATCAGCCTGGGTTCCAACAATCAGAAATGGAAGGACTATCTTGGGCCAGAGGCATTGGGAAGATTATGGCACAAGGAGAAACAAAAACTCTGCCACAAACTTTGTAGAAGATGCAAATGTTACTGTCCTGATGGATAATCCCCACATATCTTTGATGTGGAAGGGGCTATCAACCACACATTATCAGTCAAATGGCACATCCTGATAAAATCTCACCACCAGGAGGGACATCTTCAAACCTGAATTACAAATGTGTGCGAGCGAGTTTGTGAGTGTGTTTGTGAGTGCGCGTGTGTCTGATGTAGAAATGTATTACAGTCTCATACTTAAGCTGGGACCACATGCCCCGTTGATCCCATGGTCACTTCTGTAGCCTCTGAGGTTACTGGAGACCATGCTTGGCCTGGGGGAGGCCTTACTTTCCTCAGTCCACAGCTATGGTCTGTAAATAGGGTAGCAGAAAGTCATGGAAGACCTCATGAGCTCCACAATACTTGGCACAGTGGGGGTTTTGTTACGGTATTTAAGTGCTTATTAAGCGCTGGGCACTAATTTAAGCACTGGGGTAGATACAAGCTAATCAGGTTGGACACAGTCCATATCCCACTTGGGGCTCACCGTCTTAATCCCCATTTTACAGATGAGGTAACTGAGGCACAGGGAAGTTAAGTGACTTAACCAAGGTCATAAAGTTGAAAAGTGGCAGTGCCAGGATTAGAACAGAGGTCCTCTGACTCCCAGGGGTTGGCAAGAGGAAAGGCAAATTAAGGTACAATCAGGTTAGAACGATGAGCTGGGGCTCCCTGAAGAAAGTAAGGAGGTTATGGGGGAAAAACATAGCAGTGGGGTCTAGAGGCTTATCCAGAGTTGCCCCCAGAGGGTGTAAGAAAGTGCCAGGCCTTTGGGCCCTTGGTGAGAGAATAGTTCAGCAGGCAAGGAGAGAGCAGAGGGGTGAGGAAATTTGTAGGAACTCAGGGATTTTGAAGAAGTGAAAGCCCAAGATGGAGGATCTGGAGATTACCAGTGAAAATGAGGGTGGAAGTGCAGGAGGCATGGAGGCAGATCAAGGCCTACAGAATCATGAAGGGAAGAAAACTGAAGTTGACATACAGCTACTTGACCGGTTATTTTAACCTCTGGTGGCAAGATCGAACACTACATACACAAAGAGTGATAGGTGATGTGGAGAAGCCCTAGGCTTTCCAGACACTGCTAATTAGGAGACCTGCCAGGCCTGCAATGGAATACTGTAGTTGCATTAACTAGGCTGAACAGGAAAACATTTTTAGCCCTTGCTTTCACTATGAATGGATAAAAACAGCCACTTTAGCTCTCACTTGGGAACCTTTCACTCGGCTAACCTTCAAAACTCTATGTTCCTGGAAAGACTTGAGAAACCATTATCCAATACTAATGCTGGTTATATGGATTTGGAATGCCCCATTCTATAATTATGATTCACTGGGTTTGAATGTTCAGTCGATAGTACTGATTGAGTGCTTACAGCATGAAGAGTACTATATGAAATGCTTGGGAGAGTACAATACAACAAAGTTGGCTGTCACATTCCCTGCCCACGGGGACCTTATAGTCTAGATCTATCATAATATCATACATCACAGGATGCTTAGCTGTTGAGAGCAATGCTCCCTTACTGCAGAGGGGTAGGGAATGTGAGCCCACTGTTGGGTAGGGACCGTCTCTATATGTTGCCAACATGTACTTCCCAAGTGCTTAGTACAGTGCTCTGCACACAGTAAGTGCTCAATAAATACGATTGAATGAATGAATAGGGCAGTTCAGGTGCACAGGTGCTGGAGAAGGCAAAAAGTCATGAAAAAGGAAGGTCAGATGATAAGAATCCATTTATAATGCTATTGCTCTGATACTATAACCGACCTAAAAAATCAATCTCTTTGAAATCAGGCCTTCAAGTCGTTCCATAATATGCCTCTTCAGTATGCACTTTAGTTGGAACATTTTTAGGGATTTGGGGAACATTATTTCAACTCTGTTGTAATTCACTCTCCCAAGTGCTTAGTCTAGTGCTCTGCACAAAGTAAGCACTCAAATGCCATTATCAGCTGAAGAACTTGCACCTTCTAGACTGTGATCCTGTTATGGACAGGGACTGTCTCTCTGTTGCTGAATTGTACTTTTCAAACACATAGTACAGTGCTCTGCACACAGTAAGTGCTCAATAAATACAATTGAATGAATGAATTATAGAACATGACTGTAATGTCAGACGAAGAGGACCGCTGAGTAGAATATAAGCTTTCTTTAACGTGAGGTTCATCTGGAATGTCAACCTGATGTTAAATTGTCAACACTATGGTGTTTCCAATGACAACATGTGGATCTGAAAGCTGGCCAGTGGAAAGGCAGGATAGAAAGTACATCAATTCTTTTGAAATGTGATGTTGGAGAAGGCTTTCGCAAATACCATGCACCGCCCGAAAAACAAACAAATGGATTTTGGAGCAAATTAAACCAAAGTGGTCTTTGGAAGGCCAAATGACTTGACTTAGATTAGCGTATTTCAGACATATAATCAGGAGGACTAATTCTCTGGAGAAGACACTAATGCTAGGAAAATTCCAGGGAAAACATGGAAGAGGTAGACCAGCAAATAGATGGATAGAGACCATAACAATGAAAACGGAAGAGCCATTAGAAAGGTTGTGAATTATGGCAGAAGACAGGATGTTCTGGAGAAAGCAAATCCATGGATTCTCTGTGAATTGGAAATGACTCGACAGTACTTTATAACAATAATGGCGATGCCACATCCAAAACAGTACACCTTTCCCCTTAAAAACCTTACGTAAAAACAAAACCACAAGATCTAGCAGTCGATTTCATCTTACCATCTTTCTGGCATGTTCAGGTTGCACTAAGAACATCACATTTTACTATCCCAGGAGGCCTGAAGAGCCCCCGTGCTGAAGGGGTTAAAGGCTGTTTCCTGTCTCATCTGCATCTCAGAATGCTTGCAATTAAAATGAGTACAGTTGTATCCAGCCTCAGCTTGTGGCCATTCAGAACCCCTGATCTGCAGACACTGGGGATGTCAAAGGCCTTTTGAAAGTAAATAATTGAAAAAATGAGAGGGATTTTCGAAGATTGCAGCGCTTCCCTCCAGGACTGGTGCAAAAGGCTCGCTCCTTCTGTCGAACTACAAATTACCCCCATATGGTGATGTCCGTTCTCTCAACTGTAATTTATTCATTATGCAGAGCGTGAGTACCAAACGGTGAAATCAGAGCAGCAGAACAATGAAACAGGCTTAGGAAGCTAATAAGTGTCTAATCAATGAGAACCTAATGAACTATAGCATGTATTACTTTATAAGGCATTCAAATTAAAAGAAAAAAACATGTAATATCAATTTACTTCTTCTGATTCTAATCAAACGAAGCGGTCTACAGCCTCCAAAAATGAAGTCGCGAAGGTCATTGCAAAGGGCAACCAAAAATGGGGAATGCCCAAATTCCTCTAACAGTAGATCTGCCCCCTCAGCACCTGTCTAATCTGAACATAGGCTCTGTTTATGAGGGTCCTTGGTGCTGAATTGTTTTCCTGGAGGCTTCTTCAGGGTCGATGGATTTCAGGGTGGAATCGGGAGGATCAGAGAAAGAGGTAAGGGGCCCAGAGTAGGGCCTGGTCTGTCCCATGCCCTCTGTGACACCAAAAAGAAGAGTTTAAAGTGGGGACAACCTGCAACATAAACCATGTTTTCTTTATTTCCTCCTCTCATCTCTAGGGACTGAAGCGAATGTCCTCTTTGGTGTGAGGCTATTATTTTCTAAGACTCTCTCCCATCAAGTTTCTGGAACCAAGCCTCTGAAAAAGAGAAGGAAATCATGCCGAGAGAACGCCCAGCCTCCCTCACAAAGGAAGAATACAGAAAGTCTTCTGGGGAAGGATGCTATTACCCCTTTCGGCAAGCTCCAGAGGACATGCAGGCTTGGGGAGAGACACATCCAAGAATACAGGAACCAGAGACCACTGCTGACAGCACATTATGTGAGGTTTTGTTTGGTGATTTATTTTTTCCTTGTTGTCTTGCTGCACTATGAAGATATGGGGTATCTCTTTTCCTCTACCTTGCATTTTTAACTGACACATCCCTACTTTAAATGACACAAATTTTACTCAACGTCCTCCTGAATCATTGTTTTAAAAAAACAGCTTGTTTTACATTTATGTACTGTAAATCCTCTTAATCCACTCTATATTGGCTTGTAGTGCTTTTCCTGACAGAAAAGATGCCAACGGGATGGTTCACTCTAGTCTCTGCCAGCCACACACATTAGTGAGTCTCACAGGCATTGCCAAGCACAGCCCCATGTCAGCCTCTTCCTACAGTGACTGTAGGTTGTTTTCCTTGCTGACACGAAATAGTTTTAGAATTTCCTGCTGATTCAGTTCTGTTCTCTAGTGATAGTAGCTTCCCTGGTTCCTACAGAGATCCTCTCATCATTTTTCAGGAAAAATTCAAGATTCTCTCCCCCACCGCTTCCTTCAAGTTTGCAGCTCATAATGGGGCTTAATGCCAATCAGTCAGTGGTATTTATTGAGCAGCATTCATTCACTCAATGTTATTTATTGAGCACTTCCTGTGTGCAGAGCACTGTACTAAGCGCTTGGGAAGTACAAGTCGGCAACATATAGAGGTGGTCCCTACCCAACAACAGGCTCACTGTCTAGAAGGGGGAGACAGACAACAAAACAAAGCATGTAGACAGGTGTCAAAATCATCAGAACAAATAGAATTATAGCTATATGCACATCATTAAAATAAATAGAATAGTAAATTTGAGCAAGTAAAATGAATAGAGTAATAAATCTGTACAAATATATACAAGTGCAGTGGGGAGGGGAAGGAGGTAGGGCGGGGGGGATGGGGAGGAGGGGAGGAAAAGGGGGGCTCAGTCTGGGAATGCCTCCTGGAGGGCTTTGAAGGGAGGAAGAGAGCTAGCTTGGCGGATGTGTGGAGGGAGGGCATTCCAGGCCAGGGGAAGGACGTGGGCTGGGGGTCAACCATGGGACAGGCGAGACATGCAGAGGGCCACACAAAGCAATTTGGAGGGTACTACAGAGTTGGAGGACACGTTTCCTGTCCAGAAGGAGCTTACACTCTAGAGGGGGAGACACTTTCATATAAAGACGAATATGTACATAAAGTGACCTGGGGCTGAGGGTGGGGCTTAAAGATTTGTATCCAGATGCAAAGGTGATGCAGAAGGAAGAGGGAATAGGGGAAATGAAGGTTTAGCTGGGGAGGATGTCCTGGAAGAAACGTGATTTTAGCAAGGCTTTGAAGGTGGGAAGAGTGATGGTCTGTTGTCTATGAAGAGGGAGGGAGTTCCAGGCCTGAGGGAGACAAGGGTTCAGCTGCAAGACAGATGAGACTGAGGTACCACAAGACAGCATTAGTGTAGCACTTACTGTGTGCAGAGCACTGTGCTAAGTACCTGGAAAAGTAAAAGTACATCATTAGACCACCTCCCTCCCCAGCTTCAAAGCCCTCCTAAAATCCTTCCTCTTTCAAGAGTTCTTCCCCAACTAGAGGACCTAATTTTTCCTATCTGCCCTCCTTTGTACATTTTCTAGGCACTTAAATCCGCACCCCATAAGCACTTAGTATTCACCCTACTCCCATTGCAAAGCACTTAAGTACATAGAATTTATAGTAATGCCTGTTGCCTGTCTCCCCCTTTACCCTGAGAAGCAGCGTGGCTTAGTGGAAAGAGCACGGGCTTGGGAGGCAGAGGTTGTGGGTTCTAATCCTAGCTCTTCCTGTTAGCAGCTACGTGACTTTGGGCAAGTCACTTCACTTCTCTGTGCCTCAGTTACCTCATCTGTAAAATGGGGATTAAGACTGTGAGCCCCACGTGGGACAACCTGATTACCTTGTATCTACCCCAGTACTGAGAACAGTGCTTGGCACATAGTAAGTGCTTAATTTTGAGAGAAACAGCGTGGCTCAGTGGAAAGAGCCCGGGCTTGGGAATCAGAGGTCATGAATTCTAATCCCAGCTCCCCCATGTCTGCTGTGTGACCTTGGGCAAGTCATTTAACTTCTAAATTAAGTTAAGTTACTTAGCTACTGAGCCTCAGTTACCTCATCTGTAAAATGGGGATTAAGACTGTAAACCCCACATGGGACAACGTGATCACCTTGTACCCACCCCAGTGTTTAGAACAGTGCTTTGCACAGAGTAAGCACTTAACAAATGCCATCATTGGTATTATTATGCTGTGTTGATCAAGATGGTATTTGTTAAGTGCTATGTGCCAAGGACTGAAGCACTGGGGTAGATACAAAGTAATCAGGTTGTCCCACGAGGGGCTCACAGTCTTAATCCCCATTTTACAGATGAGGGAACTGAGGCACAGAGAAGTGAAGTGATTTGCCCAAGGTCACACAACAGACAAGTGGCCAAGCGAGATTAGAACCCACATCCTCTGACTCCCAAGCCCGTGTTCTTGCCACTAAGCCCATGAGCTTCTCACCTGCCAACTCTATTGTGTCTTTCACTCTGAAGCTCCTGGTACAGTGCTCCGCACACAGAAATAGCTCAGTAAATACCAGTGGCTGATTACCAGAAGCAGCATGGCTTAGTGGAAAGAGCACGGGCTTGAGAGTCAGCGGTCTTGGGTTCTAATCCCAGCCCTGCCACTTGTCAGCTGTGTGACTTTGGGCAAGTCACTCAACTTCTCTGTGCCTCAGTTCCCTCATTTGTAATTTGTAGTCCTACCTAATTTCTTAAATTCTGGCTTCTCTCATCTTTTCTCCATGGTTTCCAGAAAACCTCCAAGATGAAACAATCCCTTTAGAAAATGTTTATCTAAAATGTGACCTGTGGTTCTTGTGTTTGAGGGGTGTTTTTTTTAGCAATTCAGTGCATTGGCAGGGAGAAGAATTAGAGAGAGACGGATGCCAGTGTCTGGAGAGAACCATCAAATTTCTGGGGGCAACTCTCTCCCTTAGATGGAGGTGGACAAGCAAAAATGGGGACTGGCTTGGATGTGGCCCAATGACACTTTTTCCAAAAAGCCAGAGGGTCATAGCTAGAAGAGAGATAGCGACAGAACACAAGAATGTGGAAGTCCTTTATTTTAGGTTTGCCTGCCATTTGGATGTTTCTGCTATGACTAAGGGCTTCTGTTAGGGTTCACAATGTGTGTGAAGGAAGTCCTAATCAATCAACCAATCGTATTTATTGAGCACTGTGTACAGAGCACAGGATTAAGTGCTTAGGAGAACACATTAGACTTGGAAGATATGATCCGTATCCTCAAGGAACAGAACCTAGTAGAGGAGAAAGACACCAAATATATTACAGTTAGGAAGAAGAGAATGAAAAGATAGAAATGTGGTTGAGTGATTGTTGAAATATTAGAGCACATAAATGAATACATAAACACACTGTGGGTAGTTGTGAATGCATAAGTGCAGAAAAGGTGTGAAAATGCTGTGGATACTTGGTGGATATTTACTTGTTCATTTTAAAGAGAAGGTTGTATGGCTTAAGATAGAAAGAAGGGGAGGGGCTCAAAATCCACTCTCCTCTGGATTTTATATATAAGATTCCCTCAGCATGAAGGTAACAATCAATCAATCAATCGTATTTATTGAGCGCTTACTGTGTGCAGAGCACTGTACTAAGCACTTGGGAAGTACAAGTTGGCAACATATAGAGACAGTCCCTACCCAACAGTGGGGCCACAATCTAGAAGGGGGAGACAGAGAACAAAACCAAACATATTAACAAAATAAAATAAATAGAATAGATATGTACAAGTAAAATAAATAAATAAATAGAGTAATAAATATGTACAAACATATATACATATATGCAGGTGCTGTGGGGAAGGGAAGGAGGTAAGATGGGGGGATGGAGAGGGGGACAAGGGGAAGAGGAAGGAGGGAGCTCAGTCTGGGAAGGCCTCCTGGAGGAGGTGAGCTCTCAGTAGGGGCCTTGAAGTGAGGAAGAAAGCTAGCTTGGCGGATGTTGGGAGGGAGGGCATTCCAGGCCAGGGGGATGACGTGGGCTGGGGGTCGACTGCAGGACAGGCGAGAACGAGGCACGGTGAGGAGATTAGCGGCAGAGAAGCGGGGGTGCGGGCTGGGCTGTAGAAGGAGAGAAGGGAGGTGAGGTAGGAGGGGGCGAGGTGATGGACAGCCTTGAAGCTGAGGGTGAGGAGTTTCTGCCTGATGCACAGATTGATTGGTAGCCACTGGAGATTTTTGAGGAGGGAAGTAACATGCCCAGAGCATTTCTGGACAAAGACAATCTGGGCAGCGGCGTGAAGTATGGATTGAAGTGGGGAGAGACACGAGGATGGGAGATCAGAGAGGAGGCTGATGCAGTAATCCAGTCGGGATAGGATGAGAGCTTGAACAAGCAGGGTAGCGGTTTGGATGGAGAGGAAAGGGCGGATCTTGGCAATGTTGCGGAGCTGAGACCGGCAGGTTTTGGTGATGGCTTGGATGTGACTAACCGACATAAAGGACCTGAGAGTCTTGTCTTATGCTGTTGAGCCGTCTCTGACCCATAGCAACTTCATGGACATATCTCTCCCAGAATGCCCCACCTCCATCTGCATTTGCCCTGGTAGTGTATCTACAGAGTTTTCTTGGTAAAAATGCGGAAGTGGTTTACCATTGTCTTCTTCCATGCAGTAAACTTGAGTCTCTCTCCTCATCTCACTCCCACGCCATTACTGCCCAACACAGGTGAGCTTTGACTTATAGCAGATTGCCTTCCACTCGCTAGCCCCTGCCCAAGCTAGGAATGGAATGGGTATGCCTCTGCTTGACTCTTCTTCCTGTAGCAGAGACAGGTAAATTACTGGAAACTCCAGCTGCCATCCTGAGAGGGTAACCTGAGAGTAGCAATAGTGTAAGGTAGACTGCATAGTGTGGTAGACGACCACAGGTCTAAGAGCCAGAAGACTCAGGTTTAAGTCCGACCTCTGCCACCGGCCTGTGGCATGACTGTGGGCAAGTCACTTAAATTACTGGTCCCACAGCTTCCTCACCTGCAAAATGGGAATAGTAACACCTACCTTTCTAACTATCCCACAGGGTTGTTGTGAGGGCAAAAATGAAATAAAGAATGTGAGAACACTTTGGGAATAAAAAAGCTATGCAAAAAACAAGGTATTATAATTTACTGTCCACCCCTGGGTGCAATGCACTGTACTAAGCCCTTCATGAAGTGCAAAACAAATGAATGCTGACTTGTACTTTCCAAGCACTTAATACAGTGCTCTGCCCACAGTAAGCACTCAATAAATACAATTGAATGACTGAATGAATGACAGACTGCCCACAACAAGCTTACCATCTAAAGAAGGACCTTTTGCTAAACACTCAAGGCCCTGTGAAACAGTACAATCAAGGAATCAACATCATTTTTGTGTGCTTACTGCATTAAGCACTTGGGAGAATACAATAGAGCAGTTAAATATAATCTCTGTCCACGGGAAACATTGTCTAGAGAATTTTCCTATATTCTATCTGCAAGCATGGCCTAGTAGCAAGAGCATGGGCTTTGGAGTCAGAGATTGTGGGTTCTAATCCAGAGAAGCAGTGTGGCTCAGTGGAAAGAGCACGGGTTTTGGAGTCAGAGGTCATGGGTTCGAATTCCGACTCTGCCACATGTCTGCTGTGTGATCTTGGGCAACTCACTTAACTTCTCTGGGCCTCAGTTACCTCTTCTGTAAAATGGGGCTTAAGACTGTGGCCCCACGTGGGACAACCTGATCACCCTGTATCCTCCCCAGTGCTTAGAACAGTGCTTTGCACATAGTAAGTGCTTAATAAATGCCTATTATTATTATTATTATCATCCAGGCTCCGCCACTTGTCTACAGTGTGACTTTGGTCAAGTCACTTCACTTCTCTGGGCCTCAGTTCCTTCATCTGTAAAATGGGGATTAAGACTGTAAGTCTCATCTGGGACAGGGACTATGTCCATCCTGATTACCTTGTATCTACCCCAGTGCTTAGAATAGTGCTTGGCACATAGTAAGCACTTAAATACCATAAGTATCATTTTTATTATTAACTCTCATCAGCTGCTTGCAGCACCAGGTTCTCCCTCAGTTTCCAAACTTTAAAAAGTAACGAGAAAGTAAACTAAAAGTTAAATACGCCAGAAAGAATGCTTAGAAATATTTTAAAATCATTTTGTAGGTTCGGTTAGAAGCAAAATGTTTACTCTGCAATAAGTATCACTTTCAAATGTCCTGCTCAATATCACACTGCTTCTGTGGACTAAGTACATAAACCCTAAGGCCTCTCACTCAGGAATACTGCAATAACTGTGTTTGTAATTTATAACTCCAGACAGTACTACAAATTCCATTATACAAATATTTGAAGCTAACAGGAGAAGAATACTTTAAAATAATCCTTTGCTCAGAAGAAACATTTGCAGCTCTTTTCACTTTCTTTTCATTATTTCACCACAGGGGAACCGTTCCAAGGAATTATTATGTTAAACAGTATATTAAAAATGAGTCTTAGAATTCTTTTCAATAAATTACAGCCCACATTTGTTGTTCTGAGGAAGCGCTCACTAAGCAACTTTTTTTTTTCCTTTTCTGAGAGATAAAGGTGCACCTGATTTTCCCCATTCATAGTTTGGGTCTCACTTTATTTATGAAGAGCCTCTTTTGCTGATTTAGGTTTAGAGTGGACTCTGAGGAAAATCATACTTGCAGAGAGATCAAGATGGATGAGCAACAGGCAGAGAGCTATGTCACAGGGCAGATAATATTCTCTTTCAGTTAGACTTGACATGGTTTGGAGAGATCCTTTCTGAAGCTCAAGTAAGATAAGATCTCCACTCCCTCCCACTGACCAACTGACATTTTCATGCCCAGCATGAAGCTCACCCTCTAGAATGGCACCCAAGAAGTCTCTGATTCTATACTGTCTGTTCTCAGCACCTGTGGCTTGCACTGCCTAAACAATGGCTTTTTATCTTCACACTCATTGGTTTTAATCTTCAGAGAATCTTAGAAATCAGATTCTACCACCATAACAACAGGCGGAAAAGGCGGTGGGGCAATTCAAAATTGCTTCCTCCAACATGGGTGGCACCAGCAAGCATTTTCCAAGTAAACTGTCCATGTCAAAAGCAAACCTGATATTTGGGTATGTCTTGCTAGCCCTGACACATTTTACCTATTTTAGCATCTATTTATCAATCAATCACAATTCTTGAGCACTGTGTGCTGAACACTGTACTAAGCACTTGGGAGAGTACAATACAAAGGAGTTGGTAGACACATTCTCTGCCCTCAACAACCTCATGGTTTAGAAAGGGTGACAGTAATATAAATAAATAAATTATGGATATGTATGAAAGTGCTGTATGTACTTCATGGAAACAGAAAGTACTATTATTTTCAGCCCTTTAGACTACCCAAGCAGGCTGACTTCAGACAGAAAGTGAGTATCCAAGCTGACCCACTTCAGATAGGAAGTGAGGCAGCCATGGTTGGAAACCTGAAAGTGCCAAGCCTCCTCCCCCTGAGTTGGAAGTGATGCTTGTGTTAGCAGGAACCTGAGCTGGAAACCCATGGCTTTTGAGCAAGCAGTAAGAGTCAAGGGTAAATTGCAGGGATTCAGATTAATCTGGAAGGACTTGTATTTGACATCATATCTAATGTGAAATTCTGGCAAATTTTTCTCTGCCTCGGTGTGGCCAATTGTCTAAAGCAGGCCCTGTACCCAAATTTTGCAAGTATTTCATCCCCCTTTCCATGTGTTTCAGGTGTCCAGGACTAGAAGCAGCAGGAACAGCAGAGAAACAGCAGAATGAACTAGTGGATAAAGCATGGACCTGGGAATCAGAAGGACCAGGGTTCTAATCCGGGCTCTGCAAGTGTGACCTTGAGCAAGTCACTTCACTTCCGTGCCTTAGTTACCTCATTTGTAAAATGTGGATAAAGATGGGGAGCCTCAAGTTGGACATGGACTCCATCCTAATTAGCTTGTGTCTACCCCAGTGCTTAGTACAGAGCCTGGTACCACCCTGTCCTCTCCTTCCAAACAGCTACCACATTAATACAATCACTCAACCTATTCCACCTGGATTACTGCTTTGGCCTCCTTGCTGACCTCCAAGCCGCCTGTCTGTCCCTACTCCAGTCCATACTTCACTCTGCTGCCCAAATCATCTTTCTACAAAAACGTAAAGGTCATGTTTCCCCTCTCCTCAGAAAACTGCAGTGGTTGCCCATCCAACTCCATATCAAGACATGATATATCAAGACATATCAAGACATGTCCAAGACTGACCTCCTTGTCTTCCCTCCCAAACCCTGCCCTCTCCCTGACTTTCCCATCTCTGTTGACGGCACTACCCTCCTTCCCGTCTCACAAGCCCGCAACCTTGGTGTCATCCTCGACTCGGCTCTCTCGTTCACACCTCACATACAAGCCGTCACCAAAACCTACCGGTCTCAGCTCCGCAACATTGCCAAGATCTGCCCTTTCCTCTCCATCCATACCGCTACCCTGCTCGTTCAAGCTCTCATCCTATCCCATCTGGACTACTGCATCAGCCTTCTCTCTGATCTCCCATCCTCGTGTCTCTCCCCACTTCAATCCATACTTCATGCTGCTGCCCGGATTGTCTTTGTCCAGAAACACTCTGGGCATGTTACTCCCCTCCTCAAAAATCTCCAGTGGCTACCAATCAATCTGCGTATCAGGCAGAAACTCCTCACCCTGGACTTCAAGGCTGTCCATCACCTCGCCCCCTCCAACCTCACCTCCCTTCTCTCCTTCTACAGTCCACCCCGCACCCTCCGCTCCTCCGCCGCTAATCTCCTCACCGTACCTCATTCTCGCCTGTCCCGCCATCGACCCCCGGCCCACGTCATCCCCCGGGCCTGGAATGCCCTCCCTCTGCCCATCCGCCAAGCTAGCTCTCTTCCTCCCTTCAAGGCCCTACTGAGAGCTCACCTCCTCCAGAAGGCCTTCCCAGACTGAACCCCTTCCTTCCTCTTCCCCTCATCCCCCTCTCCATCCCCCCATCTTACCTCTTTCCCTTCCCCACAGCACCTGTATATATGTATATATGTTTGTACATATTTATTACTCTGTTTATTTATTTTACTTGTACATATCTATTCTATTTATTTTATTTTGTTAGTATGTTTGGTTTTGTTCTCTGCCTCCCCGTTTTAGACTGTGAGCCCACTGTTAGGTAGGGACTGTCTCTATATGTTGCCAACTTGTACTTCCCAAGCGCTTAGTACAGTGCTCTACACACAGTAAGCGCTCAATAAATACGATTGATGATGATGATGATATCAAATAAAAACTCTTCACCATTGGCTTTTGAGTACTTAATCACTTTTCCCCCTCCTACCTTCACCTTGCTACTCTCCTACTACAACCCAGCCCACACAATTCACTACCCTAATGCTAACCTTCTCAATGTATGATGATGAAGGTATGTGTTAAGCGCTATGTGCCAAGCAGTGTTCTAAGCACTGGATATCTCAATCTTGTTTATCTCACTGCCTTACCTCACCTAGGTCCTGCCTCTGGCGTGGAAAGCCCTCCCTCCTCAAATCCAAAAGGCAATTAATCTCCTCCACCCCGGACCCGCCAAAGCGCTGTTGAAGGCATATCTCCTCCAAGAGTCCTTCTCTGACTAAGCTCCCCTTCCCTCTTTTCCCACTCCATTCTGCATCACCCTGACTTGCTACCGTTGTTCATCCCTCTCCCAGTCCCACAGCACTGAAGTAAATATCTGTAATTTATTAATTTAATACTAATGCCTGTCTCCCTCCATCTAAATTGTAAACTCATTGTGGACAGGGAATATATATTATTATTATTAATAATCATATTTATTGTGTGCAAAGCACTGTACTGAGTGCTTGGAAGAGTACAATATAACATCAAGCACATTCCCTGTCCACAAGAAGCTCACAGTCTAGAGGGGGATACTGTTATATTGTACTCTCCCAAGTGCTTAATACAGTGCTCTACACACAGTAAGCACTCAATAAGTAAGACTGCATGAATAGCAAGTTCTAACAAATGCAATAAAAAAAGTGTTGGCCTAGATGGAAAATGTGAAATAACGAGACAAGTGATTATTCAGGTAATTTGATTAAAGTAGGTTCGCAAATCATTTAATTCAGAACCCATGGCATCTTTTCCCTGTAGTAAAGTTTTGTGATTAGAATGATTTTGGTTGCCACTGTAATATTTCAATACAATTACATATGCCTGGGCTTGGTTTGGTGACAAGTTAAAAATAAAAGCGATCTCGCCCTTTAATGTAAAATAATTTGTTTTTACAAGACCAGGAGAAAAACCATTGCTTACAGTCAATTACATAAAGCACATGTATTTTTTACCACCTTGTAATCACATCCATTTATGTGGCTACTGTTAACCTAATTTTTTTTTCTAGCTGCCCCCTGGAAAAGCAGATATATAAATCAATCCTGAATCTTCTCCTGCATTCTATCTGGCTAAAGAGAAATAGACTTTCTAATTACATATAAGTGCAATAGAAGGAGCACAGTAATTGACAAAGGATCATGTGTTCTATTCCTAGCAGGAAGGTAAGCCAAGGATCCATAAAAAATACACACCCTTCAAAAGAACTACTATCATATAGGGAGAGGTAAATATTCCTAACAACAGGTGTTTTATAAGGGCAGGGATCAGTTCTAATGCCTTTACTCTCCCAATTATAATAATAATTCTGGTACTTAGGCGAAGCAGCTTGGCTCAATGGAAAGAGCACGGGCTTTGGAGTTAGAGTTCATGGGTTCAAATTCTGGCTCCGCCAATTGTTGGCTGTGTGACTTTGGGCAAGTCACTTAACTTCTCTGTGCCTCAGTTACCTCATCTGTAAAATGGGGATAAAGACTGTGAGCCCCACATGGGACAACCTGATCACTTTGTAACCTCCCCAGCGCTTAGAACAGTGCTTTGCACATAGTAAGTGCTTAATACATGCCATCATTATTATTATTATTATTACTTGTTACGTGGTTACTGTGTACTAAGCACTACACTAGGTTCTGGGGTAGATAATAAATAAACAGGTTGGACACAGTCCCTGTCTCACATGAGGCTACCAATCTAAGTAAGGAGGGAGTAGAATTTAATCACCATTTTGCAGATGTGGAAACTGAGGTACAGAGATGTTAAGTGACTGACCCAAGGTCTCACAGCAGAAGAGTGGCCGAGCTGGGATTAAAACAGGTCCTCTGGCTCCTGGGCCTGGGCTTTTTCCACTAGACCAAGCTGCTTCTCAAGCATTAGTTCAGTGCTCTGCACAAAGTAAAAGCTCAATAATACCATTCAGTGACTGATTGGGTATTTGATATCTGCGTCACATTCAGTCCCCACATAAACACTAATGTCAGAGCACTTATTGTGTATTTCAAAAGACTCTTTGAAGGAAGCTGTCAATCAATCCATTAATGCAATTTTTTGAGCACTTACTCTGCAGAGAGCACTGAACATGAAAAAGTACAATAAAGTAAGAAGACGCAATCTCAGCTTGAAAAGAGTTTTGCCAGTTTTTTCATCTCCTGATTCCAGCCAATTACTTTCTGCTTTTGATAGGCCTAAAGAGAAAGTTGGTAATCTGAGCCACGGGCATCAGTGGGAGAAAGATATGCTCTCCATTTCCAAAAGATTTTCTAGTACTTCTCTTCTTCACTGGGACAACGAAAATCTCCCTCTAGCCTGGGAAATCTGAAGCTCAGCACCAGCCCATCCTGACATAATGCCAACAGTGGAACTGCCAACTGGAAGTACTTGCTAAGAGATGGGAATAATCAATCACATTTGTTTAGCTTTTACTGTGAGCAGAGCAGTGTGCTAAGCACTTGGGAGAGTACAATATAACAGAGTTCGTAGAAATGTTCTCTGTCCACAATAAATTTATGGTCCAGGGTGAAACAGACTGGAAACTTACTTCCAGGGGTGGGAGGAGGGGTTGGGGATGTGGTGCTGGGACCACAGCAGTAACCTTTCCTGACCCCCTGAGCAGGTTTTCAGCAGCCCACTTTGGGTTTGGATTCAAGCCGTTTCGATCTGGAGTCACTGCCAACCCTTACCTAAAAATGGGAGGTCCACTGGGCCCTGCTGAGCCTCATCATTTCAACATGCCTTGTCAACTTGGCTCTCTCAGGACTGAGAATTTGCTGGAAACCAAGTAAAAATCTAGAAAACAGTTTAAGGGCACTACATACTATGTCCTTTAGGGAAAACAATTTGCATTGCCAAAGGCACTTTCAGTATTTAAGAAGGGTGTGGCACTAAAGAGATACTCTGCATGATTAACACAATCACAACACTAATATACTGTATTTGTTGTACATGAGTTAATTTCGTTTGTATCTTCACCTCATTCTAGTGGTGTAAGGAGAATTTCATTTTACAGATGAAGAAACTAAATCCCAGAGAAATCAATGGACTTGTCCAAGGAATAGACTGGGGTCTCATTCCACAAAACCTTGCTCTTGATACTACAAATAAATCCAAGGTATTTATTGAGTAGTTACTGGGTGCTGAGCACCGCACTAAACATTTGCGAGAGTGCAGTGGACTAGGCAGACACAATCCCTGCTTTCAAGGAGTTTACAATCTATCTGGGGAGAGGGATGGACAAATTAATACAGGTAGGTAATGCAACAGAATATAACGATATGTGCATAAGTGTTCCCGTCTCAGGGTTACATTTGGAGGGTTTCCAGTACTTCACCAGCCTTGACTCTGAGAGGGAAGAATCAAGCAGTGGCCTGTCCACTCCATTCCTAGGTTGGGCAGTGGCTAGCGAGTGGAAGGCAATCAGGAACAGACTGTGCTGGGCAGCAGCGGCATGAGAGTCAGGGGCGGAGTCTCAAGGTTACAACGCGGAAGGAGGCAATGGTAAATCACTTCCGTATTTTTACCAAGAAAACTCTATGGATGCACTACCTGAATGATTGCAAATGGAAGTGGGGTGTTCAGGGAGAGCTGTATCCCTGGCGTAGCTATGGGTCGGAAATGACTCAATGGCATAAGACAAGCATAAGTTAATTCATTCATTCATTCGTATTGAGCGCTTACTGTGTGCAGAGCACTGTACTAAGCGCTTGGGAAGTACAAGTTGGCAACATATAGAGATGGTCCCTACCCAACAGTGGGCTCACAGTCTAGAAGGGGGAGACAGAGAACAAAACAAAACATATTAACAAAATAAAATAAATAGAATAAATATGTACAAATAAAATAAATAGAGCAATAGATACATACAAACATATATACGTATATACAGGTCCTGTGGGAAGGGTAAGGAGGTAAGGCGGGGGGATGGAGAGGGGGAGGATGGGGAGGGGAGAGGGGGAAAAGTGTTGGGTGGAGGTTGGGGGGAGTGAGTACCAAAGTGCTTAGTGGTTGATGATGATGATATGGACTCAACTGCATATGTGATGCAGTGGAAAGGGAAATTAGGGTGGGGAGATGAGAGATTAATCAGGGAAAGTTTCCAGTATGAGACATTATTCTAATAGAGCTTTGAAAATGGGGAGGATGGTAGTCTGATACCAAGAGGTAGGGAATTATAGGCAGGGGTGAGGTCATGAGCAAGAGAAGCAGTGTGGCCTAGTGGAGTTTGCTGTGTGACCTTGGGCAAGTCACTTCACTTCTCTGTGCCTCAGTTTCCTCATCTGGAAAATGGGGATTAATACTGTGAGCCACATGGACTGTGTCCAACCTGATTGGCTTGTATCTATTCCAGTGCTTAGAATATAGGAAAATAAATATGAAAAAAAGAGGGGGACAGCAAGAGCAACTGAGCAAGGAACAGTGAATAGGTTGGTTTTAGAGAAGCAAAGTGTGTCGGCTGGACTGTAGTGGAAGGGCAGGGAGGGGAAAGATAAGAAGGGAAGTGAGCTGATTGAGTGCCTTAAAGCCTATACTAAAGAGTTTCTCCTTGTTATGAAGATGGATGGGATGAAGAGTGGTGAGATGGCTTCTCATTGAAAGTATCACCTCAGGTGTACTACTGAAGAAGTGTGCAGACTCACTTCCTAATTCACAAATCCTTGCTTGCTGACAGGGTAAAGAAAGGATTGACTGTGGGTAAATTCTAGCTACCGGTAATGAAGACTGGCTAGCTAAACAGCCCTCAGAACACAGATGGTGAACCCAGAGGCTGGCATCAGTCAGTTCTCAGCACCGGGTGGGGAGCAAGCTGACCCAGGGCTCTGAAAAGTCACACATTCTGCTGCTGTTGATCATTTTTCACAAACCCCCAGTGTTCAATTTGCGTAACTCTAAAAAGTTATTGTTCTTTAGATCTTTTTTTCCTTCCCGACCAATAAAATAAAACTTAATATTACGGTGTCATTTGAAAATATATTTATGTTTGTTTTCCCTATAAAGAGAGATAATAATGTTATGTTCCAATAATATTAAGTTGCAATGTTATTTGCAAGATTGCAGAGCTTTTAATTTTCTGATTATTTCCACAGTGGGAGTTTCAGTTCAATTTCTACCCAGACACTTCTATCCGTTTCGGTTATTTTTTTTATTGCAGCTCGAAGCAACAATAATTGCCTTTAGTGTAGGAAAACATCGCTGTTGTCCCTAAAGACTGAAGTCATCAGCGTGCATTTTTGATGTAAAATTTTTCTAAATTAATTGTAGGGTTCTATAAATATTATATTTACTAAAATTGTGTTGTCTTCGGTCTTCAAAGAATTATTACAGTTCTTGAGGAGGAGAGACAGTTCTAGAAAAAGTCAAAGCTTGAGGATCAATAGTTTATAGACCTATAGTTGTGCTTGGGGTTTAAACATGACATTACCAGTGGTGAATTTGATCCAGGTGGACAGATGGGGCTGAAGAGATGCTTGAACAATACACAATTTGATTGACCCTGTACACACGTGACAACTGCCCTCGGCCAAGCTGTTGCAGAAAAGCAGCATGTGGATAGAGCACAGGCCTCGGAGTCAGAAGGTCCTGGGTTCTAATTCTCACTCCACCACTTGTCTGCTGTGTGACCTTGGGCAAGTCATTTTACTTATGTGGGCCTCAGTTACCTCATCTGTAAAATGGAGATTGAGACCAGGAGCCCCACATGGAACTGTGGGCCCCTTTTTTCCTCTCCTCCTCCCCATCCCCCCGACCCTACCTCATTCCCCTCCCCACAGCACCTGTATATAATAATAATAATAATAATAGTATTTATTAAACACTTACTATGTGCAAAGCACTGTTCTAAGCACTGGGAAGGATACAAGGTGAACAGGTTGTCCCACATGGGGCTCACAGTCTTAATCCCCATTTTACATATGAGGTAACTGAGGCACAGAGAAGTGAAGTGACTTGCCCAAAGTCACACAGCTGACAATTGGCAGAGCCGGGATTTGAACCCATGACCTCTGACTCCAAAGCCTGGGCTCTTTCCACTGAGCCATGCCGCTTTCTCTCTCTCTCTCTCTCTCTCTCTCTCTCTCTCTCTCTCTCTCTATATATATATATATTCTGTATATATGTTTGTACAGATTTATTACTCTATTTTACATGTACATATTTACTATTCTATTTTGTTAATGATGTGCATTTAGCTTTATTTCTATTTATTCTGATGACTTGACACCTGTCCACATGTTTTTTTTTGTTGTCTGTCTCCCCCTTCTAGACTGTGAGCCCGTTGTTGGGTAGGGACTGTCTCTATATGTTGCCAACTTGTACTTCCAAAGTGCTTAGTACAGTGCTCTGCACACAGTAAGCACTCAATAAATACAACTGAATGAATGAATGAACTCTGTCCAACCCAGTTTGCTTGTATCCACTCCAGTACTTAGTGCAGTGCCTGGCACATAATAAATGCTCAAAGTCCATTATTATCATTATTATTATTGAATTTGCTTATCATACCTGGTGCTGATTCTTCCCCTGTATCCTGTTCTGACTAAAGATCATCTCCCTCCATGAGGCTTTGCCTGATTTCTCTCTCATCCACCCTACATTCTCCCATCTCCCGCTTCAGTTTTTTCACATCACCTAAATGCTAAGGTATTCATGACGCTCATAGTGCTTATTCTCTATTGCTTCCTCCTATCCATAATTGATTTTAGTGCCTGTCTTCCCCTCTCTAGACTGGAAGCCTCTTGAGGATAGGGATCATGTGCTAATTCAGATGTACTCTTCCAAACACATTCAATAAATACTATTGATTGATTTAAGTTCATTCATTCATTCAATCGTATTTATTGAGTGTTTACTGTGTGCAGAGCATTGTACTAAGTACTTGGGAAGTACAAGTCGGCAACATAAAGTACCTCTGAAGTGGTAGTAATTGTTTGTATTAAGTGCCTAATGCATGTACAGCACCATACTAAGAGCTTGTAAAAAACACACAGGTGTAAATTAAACACAGTCTCTTGTCCTATGGGGCTCACAATCTAAGAATAGGAGAGAGGAAGAGCAAATGGGACAGATACATAAGGAAGGAACAAATAAAAATAAAAAACACAAAAACACCACAAAAAAACAAGGGGAATGATATATTTCTATCTACACACACACACACACACACACACACACACACACACACACAAAAGAGGGATAGGGCATTTGGGCTAGAAGAGCAGAGTTTTGGAATCTTCACAGCTCAGCGATTAACAGGCACCTCTGTCATCAAGTTATGGCAGCATGCATGGCCTTCCTTACCATGGGTTCTAAAGCACACAATCACCTCACCTATCTTACCTCATTGATTTCCTACTACAACCCATATGTTTTGCTCCTCTAAAGCCAACCTACTCATTGTAACTCAATCTCATCTATCTTGGTGCTGATCCCTTGCCCACAACCTGCTTCTGGCCTGGAACTCCCACCCCCTTGATATATAACAGGCCATTACTCTCCACATCTTCAAAGCCTTACTAAAATCACATTTTCTCCATGAGGCCTTCCCTAAGCCCTTATTTCCCCAAATCCTTCTCCCCTCCGTGTTGCCTATGCACTTGGCTCTGTACCCTTTAAACTCCTGATATTCACCTCATCCTCTGCCACACAGCACTTCTGTACATATTAGTCATTTATTTAGATTATATCTATCTGCCCCTCTAGACCACAAGCTCCTTATGGGCAGGGAACATGTCTACCAACTCTGTGGTATTACACTCTTCTAAGAAGCATCCAATAAGCAATTAATCCCACTGTTGGGTAGGGACTGTCTCTATATGTTGCCAACTTGTACTTCCCAAGCGCTTAGTACAGTGCTCTGCACACAGTAAGTGCTCAATATGATTGATTGATTGAATAAATAGCACTAATTCATTGAGTGATCATGTGCTGGATATTACTTATTGATTCTCTTCTGGGGAAAATCCATTCATTCATGCATTCACTCATTCACTCTTTCCTTCCTCTGAGAGTATCTGAGCAAAGCACTGTAATACTTGTAGGCTTTTAGGGGTGGAGGGAGAACCTGCTCAGAACAGTACATGCTTGCACCTTTTTTATACTTAAAGGGAGAATAAGATTCACTCGGCATGTCTTCAGTAACAAATGCCCATAATCTGCTAATATAGAAGCGGCTTCTAATGTCTGACATGCCTTTCCTACAATTACTCATTGCCTCATTGCTAAATTTTTCAAAGGGGTCATTGCAAGAATATGAGAGAGATTGTTTCAACAGCATTGGTAATACATTTCATTTTTCTTTATTGTGTTTGTTGTAAAATAGTTAACATGGTTTTGTTTCTATTTCTAATGGAGATAAACTCTCTTCAAGCTCCTGAAAATTTTCACCAAGTGGCTGGAAATGTCAGCAATAATTAGACAAAATTATTGTGAAAATATATAATGGACACAATATATCTTTTTATAATGGAATTAGCTTGTCTGATTGTATCATCCAATGTACACATCTAACTGCCCAAGAGGGTCATTAGAGTTTATGAAAATCAAATGGTGTTCTTTCTGCTTCATACATCATAAGTGGCAACACTGTTCCCAGAATGGGCATGTGCTAGTTGGCAACATTATGGGAGATTTCAGAACTCCTGACTTTGCACTTGTTTAAAGGGATTCTTTCCCAGTTAAGCAAGAAAATAAGCAGAGATCAGAGCCACTGCATAGTTTTTCTACATGCAACATAAAATTCATAGGGAAGGGCTAATTCAAGTGATTCAAGAGCACATATCTGAAGTTTGCTTCCCAACTGGCTTTTCTTGCTTAGAAGCTGCAAAACTGTTTTTGAAGTGGAGAAGTTTCTGCTTGCACAGTTAGTTTGCCCTGAACAGTATTTTAAGAGGCTGCTCTATGGTTTCTGAAGCCTGTGAACTTTTCTTTTCTGTTCACAGTTCTTCAGTCTTTTCCCCCCGGTACCCTTCAGAAGCTGTGATAATGTACTCCAGAAGGATAAAGTTTCAAGATGCCCTGTTTTTGCTTTGTAAACAGAGTTCTGGCCTATCAGACTCAGTATGACCAGAGCGACTGACAAGTCTCTGCATGTGGAAGTTATAATCTCGTCTCTTGAAGTAATTGTGCACGGATTTGGTAATGGGGAATAAAAAGGCCTTTTGATTTAAAGGTAAACGGAAAAGTTGAAAAAAACTGTTTAAGATGCCAAACCATAAAAGGAATGTGTTGACTTAAAAATGGATCATTTTATTTCTTAAACCTGAAATCTAAAAAATTAATTCCTGCCGCAATGATGTGCCAGGAACCAAACTGGTTTAGGATCCTGTGTTTCTTCTTGGAAAACCAAAGCCCAGGCTAATGCCAAGCTTATTCCATCTCTGGCTGCCGGTGCAGGGAGGAGTGAGGGGGGGATCTTTTCACTGGACAGATCTGCTTAGACCTGAGTCAGCACACAGCCCGTCTAAACCTTGAGAAACACACTAACACTGGGAGAGAGCACACAGGCACACAACTACAATGATCTCGGAGGTCCATACCATAATTTCCCTCAAGCAACCTGACAGCCCTCGGACAGACAGAACTGACAGATTTTCTAGTTGCACTGCTCTGTCCCTCACCACACTTTGCCCCTGACAATTCTCAGAGCCCAAGAAGGCTGGTAACAAGTGAACGAGGCACGATAGAAACATTTCCTATTAACCTTAGCCAGCCTCCATGAGTCCGACAGAATCCTGAGTCAATCAACAGACACTCAGGAAGACATAATCCCCATAGAGGCCAATCAGGAGGAGACTACACTAATACATATTTTAATCAGCTAATTCCTACTCCCCAAATACTTGAGATATTTCAATCAAAAGTGATGTTTTCATCTGAATATATGGATGATGGAGTCCAAGTTACATTTCAGGGGCTTGGATTATCTGTGTTAAGTGGCCCTTGTAGACCTGGCCACGTGAGTATTTTTATTTCAGTCTGCCAGACTGGGGCCCCTAAAGATGCTAGGCTGGAGCATCCAGGGAGGAAACCTGTGGAGAGTCATCTCCAATTTTCATTGACTTTCCTAAAGTTTAGCTGACGCTTCATAATAATAATTATGGTAGTTGGTAACCACTTACTATGTGCCAAGCATCCTTCTAAGCACTGGGGTAGATACAAATTATTCAGGTTGGACATAGTCCCTTTCCCACAAGGGGCTCACACTTTTAACCCTCATTTTTTTCAGATGAGGTAACTGAGGCCCAGAGAAGGGAATCAACTTGCCCAAGGTCACACAGCAGACATGTGGCCACGGAACAAAGAAAACCATCCAAGACCTGCGCTGAGACACCTTATTGGGGCCAAAGCACCTAAGACTGGAACCAGGGTGGCATGCTGCGGGGGGCCAGACTCCTTCAAACTCCTCTGACATGGGACTATCTTCACAAAAGATGTGGTCCCGGTCAGACTCTTAGGAACACCGGTTCAGGTGTCTTGAGACCAGGGTTCAGAACTCGACATGTCCCCGGGCTGGGACTAGAGGAGAAGCTCCAGTGCTACTTCACTCAGATGAGACCGAGGTTCTTCTGCCCATCCCCAGAGGAGGCCTGACCCAGCTCGTACTCTCCGCTCCTCTGCTGCTAATCTCCTCACCGTGCCTCGTTCTTGCCTGTCCCACTATCGACCCCTGGCCCACGTCATCCCGCTGGCCTGGAATGCCCTCCCTCCCCACATCCGCCAAGCTAGCGCTCTTCCTCCCTTCAAGACCCTACTGAGAGCTCACCTCCTCCAGGAGGCCTTCCCACATTGAGCCCCCTCCTTCCTCTCCCTCTCCTCCCCCTCTCCATCCCCCCCACCTTACCTCCTTCCCCTCCCCACAGCACCTGTATATATGTATACCTGTATATATGCACTACCATCCTTCCCATCTCACAAGCCCACAACCTTGGTGTTATCCTCAACTCCGCTCTCTCATTCACCCCTTACATCCAAGCCGTCACCAAAACCTGCTGGTCTCAGCTCCGCCCTTTCCTCTCCATCCAAACTGCTACCCTGCTCGTTCAAGGTCTCATCCTATCCTGTCTGGACTACTGCATCAGCCTTCTCTTTGATCTCCCATCCTCGTGTCTCTCTCCACTTCAATCCATACTTCATGCTGCTGCACGGATTATCTTTGTCCAGAAACGCTCAGGGCATGTTACTCCCCTCCTCAATAATCTCCAGTGGCTACCAATCAATCTGCGCATCAGGCAGAAACTCCTCACCCTGGGCTTCAAGGCTGTCCATCACCTCGCCCCCACCTACCTCACCTCCCTCCTCTCCTTCTACAGCCCAGCCCGCACCCTCCGCTCCTCTGCCACTAATCTCCTCACCGTACCTCGTTCTCGCCTGTCCTGCCATCGACCCCCGGCCCACGTCATCCCCCAGGCCTGGAATGCCCTTCCTCTGCCCATCCACCAAGCTAGCTCTCTTCCTCCCTTCAAGGCCCTACTGAGAGCTCACCTCCTCCAGGAGGCCTTCCCAGACTGAGCCCCTTCCTTCCTCTCCCCCTTGTCCCCCTCTCCATCCCCCCCATCTTACCTCCTTCCCTTCCCCACAGCACGTGTATATATGCATATATGTTTGTACATATTTATTACTCTATTATTTAACTTGTACATATCTATTCTATTTATTTTATTTTGTTAGTATGTTTGGTTTTGTTCTCTGTCTCCCCCTTTTAGACTGTGAGCCCACTGTTGGGTAGGGACTGTCTCTATATGTTGCCAATTTGTACTTCCCAAGCACTTAGTACAGTGCTCTGCACACAGTAAGCACTCAATAAATACGATTGATGATGATGATGATGATGATGATGTATATATGTTTGTATGTATTCATTACTCTAGTTATTTGTTTTATTTGTACATATTTATTCTATTTTTTTGTTGTTGTTGATACGTTTGGTTTTGTTCTCTGTCTCCCCCTTCTAGACTGTAAGCCCACTGTTGGGTAGGGACCGTCTCTATATGCTGCCAACTTGTACTTCCCAAGTGCTTAGTACAGTGCTCTGCACACAGTAAGCCCTCAATAAATACGATTGAAACAATGAATGAATCAATGTGGTGGAGCCAGAATTAGAACTCAGGTCCTTCTGAATCCCAGGCCCATGCTCTATCCACTAAGCCATGCTGCTTCAGAGGGAGAAAAAGAGCACTTAATGATTCACATCACCACCTTACCCTGCTTTAATTGACAGTAAAAAAGAAAAGCCCAATTGCTTTGCTCTCTCTTCTTAATCTTCACCATCAATACTTATTAAGTACTTAGTATGTGCAGAGTTCTGTACTTATCTTCACCATCAATACTTATTAAGTACTTAGTATGTGCAGAGTTCTGAACTAAACTATAGAACAGGAGAGCTTAGTTCTATGAAATATTATACAGTTGGGTCCAAAGTTACATCAGCCATGTCATCTCTCGTGTGAAGAGGAAAAAGGAATTTGTTCACTCCCCCACTCCCTTTATTGTAATGGAATTTAAGTGCTACGTGCCATGCACTGTACTAAGCGCTGGGATAGATACAAGCTAATAAGGTTGGACAAGGTCCATGCCCACATTTTACAAATGAGGTAACTGAGGCTGCAGAGAAGTTAAGTGACTTGCCCGAGGTCACATGACAGACAGGTGGTGGAGCTGGAATTAAAACCGAAGTCCTTCTATCCACCAAGCCGTGTTCCTTCTCAATGTGTCCTGGTCTCTCCTGGATGGTAGGCATCAGGTCAATGCCCTTGGAGAATTAACTAGTGATCTCATGATTAATCCTGGTCCAGCCCCTGGGCAGAGATGATCCAGTGCCCTAACTGCAGGGAAACAGAGATAAAGCCTGTTAGCTCTCATCTGAAAGTATACGGGCTTTGGAGTTCAAATCCCGGCTCTGCCACTTGTCAGCTGTGTGACTTTGGGCAAGTCACTTAACTTCTCTGGGTCTCAGTGGAGTCAGAGGTCATGGATTCAAATCCCGGCTCCGCCACTTGTCAGCTGTGCAACTTTGGGCAAGTCACTTAACTTCTCTGGGTCTCAGTTACCTCATCTGTAAATGGGGATGAAGACTGTGAGCCCCCTGTGGGACAACCTGATCACCTTGTAGCCTCCCCAGCACTTAGAACAGTGCTTTGCACATAGTAAGCACTTAATAAATGCCATTATTATTATTATTATTATCCACCCTTACCCCAGCCCTGACAGCCTATGCTCTCTCCAGCCTGTTTACTAAATGGAGACAATCTTTTCTGACCTGCATCAACAGGAAAAAGAAAACTCTGAAGCCAAGGATGCAACCAACTGTTTGAGTAATCAGGAACCAGGGCTGACACAGGGGCTGGTGATGTCTCAGTCACGTCACATAGAATTCAAACTCAGGCCCTGCCCTTGAGTTGCAGGGCAGCTTCCTCACAGATGGCACTCAGAGCAAATCCAAGCCTGCTCAGAATGTTGACCCTATTGAAAGAACTAAGAAATAGAGAAGTTGAAGGACCAGATTTTGGATTTGGAGCTGAGGGGAAGGTTTGTGGCACACAGGCAAATTCAGAGAAACAGACAGCAGAGCAGTTATGATCCTGAATGTGAGGAAACATACTCTCAACACTGAAACTTCTTCATGCAAATGCACTTTGTCTGTGTCTCCACTGACCTCCAGCTCCACTTCACCCACTCACTATCTTGGATGCACCCTTGATCTCATCAACAGTTACAGTATAATCTCTATCCTCACCAACTGTGAAATTCCATTCATTCATGTATTCAATCATATTTATTGAGCACTTAGAGCACTGTACTAGGCACTTGTGAGAGTATAATACAATAAAGACACATGCCCCGCCCACAACGCAGAAGGGAATATACATTAATATGAACTACAGATATGCACATATGTGCTACAGATATGTAGATAATAACAATAATAATGACATTTATTACACACTTACTATATGCAAAGCACTGTTCTAAGCACTGGGGAGGTTACAAGGTGATCAGGTTGTCCCACAGGGGGTTCACAGTCTTAATCCCCATTTTACAGATGAGGTAACTGAGGCACAGAGAAGTTAAGTGACTTGCCCAAAGTCCCACAGCTGACAATTGATGGAGCTAGGATTTGAACCCATGACCTCTGACTCTAAAGCCCGTGCTCTTTTCCACTGAGCCATGCTGCTTCTAAATGGATATGATAACCTCCTCATCTGCTTTCTCTCTCCCACCCCCGCCTTGCAAATCTGTCCTGATCCCTAATGCAAACCTCTGATCTTTTGACTTTCTCCAAATTTCTGAAGTCATCATGTCCCATCTGGTCTCCATACCCAACCTAACTTCTACCGACAAACAAATCTTTTCCCTCAACACTTCTCTACTGAACTCACCTCCCTTGCTCCCCTGTCCCTCCACTGATCTCATACTTCTAACCCACAACCCCAGATTACCTCCGCATTATGCTTCTTCTGCTCTTATACCTGATTTGCAAAGCGCTGCTGGCAGAAGTCCACACACTAGGCCGACTTTGTCCTTCTTAAGCTTCTTCTCATTTTAATTCTGTCCTCTCCTCCTGGCAACAGTATTTTTCCATACTCGTTGACTCCCATGCCCAATGCGTGATCCAGTGGTTTAAGACTTTCAACTCTCCACTCAAGTCCCCTGTCCCTCCACCCCATCACTTGTCCCTAATGACCTTGCCACATACTTTATTGATAAAATTGAAATCATCAGGTGTGATTTCTCTTAACATCACCCCTGCTCCTCTCCAGTCCCTCCCTCCTCCTGCCCCCTCAGACTCTCCCATCTTTCCCAGTGGTATCTCTCCCAACTTCCAAAACTTTCCTAAAGTCACATATCCTTCAAGAAGTCATTCATTCAATAGCATTTATTGAGTGCTTACTATGTGCAGAGCACTGTATTGAGCACTCTGAAGAGTACAATAATAATAAACACATTTCCTGCCCACAGCAAGCTTCTCTGACTAAACCTTCCTTCCCCCAACCTGCCCTCACCTCTGTAACAAATAAAACCTTGACTAGGTACTCAAACATTTTGATACCCCAGCCCCACAGCACTTCTGTACATGTTGTTATACTCTATTATTTCCCCTAACTGTAGTTAGTTTTAGTGCCAGTCTTTCCCAGTAGACTGTAAGCTCCTTGGGGGCAGAGGTCACCTCTAGCAACTATTTTATTGTACTTTCCCAAGCATTTAGTACAGTGCTCTGCACACTGATACCATTGATTGATTGACTGGGGTAGTCAATCAATATTGACTATTATTGACTATTAATTAATATTGACTAGAGAACTACATATTCTCTCTATGCCAAGGTAAGAGCCCCTTCTGGGGAAGCAAGGGCCCAGGAGTGCATGAAGAGAGTGTTCCTACTAGGAGCTCCTCAAACAGCATACATGGACTCTCCCACTTCATATTAACTTAAGTCTGGTTGTTCCATAGGGGAAGAAAATCCTAAGTGGAGTGCAGTGGAATCTCCAAGTCTGGGACCACGTCTATTACTTCTGTGACCCTGAGAATGTAGCACAGGGTGATTCACAATTTGCTTAGTGGCTAGAGCACAGGCCTGTGAGTCAGAAGGACCCAGCTTCTAAATCCCAACTCTGCCACATGCCTGCTGGGTGACCTTGGACAAGTCACTTCACTGGACCTCAGTTACTTCATCTGTAAAATGGGGATTAAGAATGTGAGCCCCATATGGGACAGGGCCCAACCTGATTAACTTGTATCTACCCAGGGCTTAGAAGAGTGCTTGACACATAGTAAGTGCTTAACAAGTACCATAATAATGTGTACAAATATATGTACATATGTACACATTTGCTTTCATATTCACAGAAGACACAACTGATGGTGAGGTTCACCTATAAGTATATATTCTTTAATTCTATTTCTATTCTATTATTTAATTCTATTTGTTCTGACGATTTTGACACCTATCTACATGTTTTGTTTTGTTGTCTGTCTCCCCCTTTTAGACTGTGAGCCCGTTGTTGGGTAGGGACCGCCTCTATATGTTGCCGACTTGTACTTCCCAAGTTCTTAGTACAGTGCTCTGCACACAGTAAGCACTCAATAAATATGATTGATTGATTGAATGAATGAATATATGCATGTGTGGCTGAAAGTAATGGCGTAAAGCAGTTGTTCAATAAATACCACTGATTATTTATGGAACAACCTGCCAGAATTCCATCCCTAATGAAACATACCAGTTCTCCTCGGGAAATAGATTAGATTTTGGTGGTCTTTGGAAAAATGCTGCATATGACCACATTTTGTGGTGCTCCGTTTCCCCACTCTTCAAGAACCTCCAGTGGTTGCCCATTCACCTCCGCATCCAATAGAAATTCCATACCATTAGCTCTAAAGCACTCCATCACTTTGCCCCCTCCTACCTCACCTCACCATTGTCTTACTAGAATCCAGCTCACACACTTGGCTCCTCTAATGCCAACCTTCTCACTGTACCTCAATCTTACCTATCTTGCTGCCGACCTATCACCCACATTCTGCCTCTGGCCTGGTATGCCCTCCCTCTTCATATCTAACAGACAATTCTGCCCCCCACCACCACCTCCCAAACCTAACTGAAGGCACATCTCCTCCAAGAGTCCTTCCCTGACTAAGCCCTCTTTTCCTCTTCTCCCAATCGCTCCTTTTATTCATCCTTCCTCCCAGCCCCACAGCTTTTAAGTACATATCTGTAATTTTAATGTCTGCCTCCACTTCTAAACTGTAAGCTCATTGTAGGCTGCGAGTGTGTCTGTTATATTGTACACTCCCAAGTACTTAGTACAGTGCTCTGTACACAGTAAGTGCTCAATAAATATGACTGACCAACTCGGAGCCCAGGTTCATGCTTTTGGCATCATGAACACCTTGCGCAGTGTCCATAAATGCAATTGCTTCAGACACTCTGCAGCATATTTGGTTTTATGAATAAAATAAAACTAATGCAAAACATATTTGATGGAAATCCCCCACATCGTCTTGGAGGGATGTTCTGTTTTTCTTAAGAAACATCCTCAGTCTGGCTCAGTGATCTCTCACGTGGCCCCTGGTGTGTGAAATGCATGTCTTCCTGGTATTTTTCTACTGTGTTATTTGCTTTCTGAAGCAGCTCCATTCATAGAGTATATTCAGTTCAATAAATGATGTGTTTGCCATCAGAACAATTTGATTCTAGCTCTAATTATAGCAACAAGCTGCTTTCTTCAAGCATATTATGGGTGTTTCATTATTTTAAATTGTTATCTTCCATATTAATTACAGAAACAGTTGATCTTTTTCTGATAAGCAAGCAGCTGCAAATTCCCCTTTTATGTCTCATTGTAATAGGTGAAACATCAGGTAAAATTTCAATCAAATCCTAATACTGATCATAAAGAAAACATTTGGCGGCAAAGTTTTGCCTCCGGTCTTCAGAAGGGTGTGCTATCTAGACCCATTCAACCTCCTAATGCAATGTATGATCTCAGTACACACCCTACAGCCCTACCAGGGCTGTGAAAGTTCCATAAAAGTCCTCTTGGAAAGGGAACATGAATAATTGAATCTCCCAAGTAAATCAGCAGATAGAAGGGGCTGCAGAGGAGACAGATGACACCTTGGTATGATCTGTAATTAAGTCTGTCACTCATTGAAAAATGGAGTTGGTTGGTGGTACGTCCATAGTTTGGCAGATCCTCGATCTCTAAGGTGCAAGCGTGAGTCAGAGCTCAAACATATAGCCCTGATTCAAGCTTGCAAATGGGGTCAGATCGACACATTCATGCAGCGAATTCAGAAACCGGAATGTGCCTGGGCAAGCACTTGCCCTTCCACCTTCCAATGGAAGCTGATCACATGGTCAAGGCCGTTCCGTGAATAGATTTACCAGTTTATGACACTGTCTGGGGAACCACCATTTTGAGCTACCTCCTTGTTCTGCAAAATCAAAATGGCAGTCAAGGCATTTTTCTATGTGTTGCCTAACTCCACTTTATTTCTTCACAAAAGTATTATAAACCCCATTACTTTTCTCCTTCTCACTGTCATTACACTGTTTTTCAAGAGCAATTTTGTAACCAGTTCTATTTTCTGATAGATGGAGGAAAAAAGAACAGACATGCCCCTGCTCCCCCACCCCAGTCCTGGTGGTTTGGGGGAGAAGAGACCAGGTGCCTGTTTTAACCATTAGAACACTAAGTCTTCCTCCCTTCTCCCACATAGAAGGAAATCCAGACGTGAGTCCTCACTTCTGAGTGAAAAAAGGCAGATGACTGAGTCAGTGAACTCTAAAATTTGGAACTCTGAGATAAAAATGATGCTTAGCCCAGTCCTGCTTTGTTTTCCCTTTTGGGAAGTGACATTTCCCTGTGAAGCATTGTAGAGACCCAGAAGAAACACCCCTATCAATCTAGCCTGAAGCAACATCTGTTGCCTGAGTGTAACGGATTCAAGGATTAATGGGGAAAGGGATTGAAAGGGAGTATCCAGAGAGGTGTTCATATTAAAGATTTCTCCCTTCAGTAATGATGAGAAACAGGCTTGAGTCACATCAAATATGGGCCTAGGCCAAAGAAGGAAGCTCTGAAAGCCACTAGGGTAGATTAAGGAAGATTCTAGGTCTGAGAACCCAAATTAATAATCAAGAATGGGCAGGGAAGGAATTTTCAACAAGGCATAGCTAGGGCTATTCATTTCTTCATTCAATCACTGTATTTATCTACCATGTATTTAGCTCCGTGTACAGAGCACCATGCTAGACTCTTGGGAGAGTATGGTACAACAGAGTTGGTAGACATGTTCCTTACCCACAAGGAAATTACAGTCTAGAGGAAGAGTTATTCATTCATTCATTCAATTGTATTTATTGAGTGTTTACTGTGTGCAGAGCACTGTACTAAGCACTTGGGAAGTACAAGTTGGCAACATATAGAGACGATCCCTACCCAACAATGGGCTCACAGTCTAGAGGTATAATTGGAACTAAGTCAGAAAAAAGAAAACCACTTCCTTTCCCATAAGATTTCCTTTATTTTCCCATTTTCACTGGAATTTAAACTAAAGCAGCGTGAAGCAGCATGGCAGCGAGAAGCAGCGTGGCTCAGTGGAACGAGCACTGGCTTGGGAGTCAGAGGATGTGGGTTCTTAACCCAGCTCTGCCACTTGTCTGCTGTGTGACCTTGGGCAAGTCACTTCACTTCTCTGTGCCTCAGTTACCTCATCTGTAAAATGGGGATTAAGACTGTGAGCTCCACGCGGGACAATCTGATCACCTTGTATCCTCCCCAGGGCTTAGAACAGTGCTTTGTGCATAGTAAGTGCTTAACAAATGCCATTATTATTATTATTATTATTAAAGAATTATAAAATGGATCCAGCCTAAAAGCACCTTTGGTTTGCAATTGCTGGTGAAAGGGGGTTCCCGAATGAGGTGTCATAGCATGCAGAAAAAGGTGGGTTTCTGTTAGGCTACCTAAAAGGCCTAACTTTTGAGTGGGGATTCAGCATTCCTCAGCACCACAGTCACTCAACAGTAGCAGCAGTTTCATCAGCAATAGGATTCAAGGTGGCTGTTGTCAACGTGAAGAGGAAGATGAGGAGTGCTGGTCACTGTCCCTTGGGGCCCGTAAGTGGCAGCTGAGGATGGCATGTAGCTATGCTGCCAGGAATTGTAGTGGAAAGGGAGGAAGGCCAGACTGTCTTAACCTTTTCTCCTTCCCCCCCTCACTCCCCTATCTTTCTCTCTACCCCCACTCCTCTTAAGCCCTCCCCTCTGACCACACAATCCCAGGCCCAGTTTCCCACCAGGGAGGCAGTTATGGCCTAGTTGAAGGAGCTTCCCACTGGCAAGTTAGGAGAACTTGCCTGCTGTGTGACCATGGGCAAATCACTTAAATACCCCAGTTCTTAGAAGAGTGCTTGACACAAATTATCACTTAATACATTGTAGTAGTAATAATACAAGTAGTAGTAATATCAACTTCCCCGGGCCTCAGGTTTCTCATCTGAAAAATGAGGGCAGGGAATGTGACTGTTACATTGTTGTGTTTTACTCCCAAGTGGTTCGTTCAGTGCTCTGCCCAGAGTAAGTACTCAATAAATGATTGATTGATTCAAGAGGATTAAACACCTCTTCTACCTTGGACTGTGAGTCCCACTGTGGGACCGGAACTGTGAGAAGCAGCGTGGCTCAGTGGAAATAGCACGGGCTTTGGAGTCAGAGGTCATGGGTTCGAACCCCGACTCCGCCACATGTCTGCTGTGTGATCTTGGGCAAGTCACTTAACTTCTCTGGGCCTCAGTTACCTCATCTGTAAAATGGGGATTAAGACTGTGAGCCCCACGTGGGACAACCTGATCACCCTGTATCCTCCCCAGCGCTAAGAACAGTGCTTTGCACATAGTAAGCGCTTAACAAATGCCAGTTATTATTATTATTATTATTATTATTATCTGATTATATCTTGTATCTACTCTAGTGCTTGGTACATTGTAAGAGTTTCACAAATAATATAGTCATAGTAGCATGACTGGCAGGATAAGGTAGTTGAAATAAATGACTGAATATTCAAAGATACTCAAGATGGATGTAAATACATAAGTTTGAAACTTAAGGCAGTAATTAAGTCTCTTCTCAGTCTTCTCCTCTTCCAGGTAAAAGACCCAAGCCTGAAACTCTTCTACATTTACTTTTTCCCATTTTATCCACTGGCAGGGATAAAAAGCAATCAGAGCATAGAGTCTATTCAAGTCCCCAGAGACTCCACGGCTAAACCTGGGTGATGATTCCATGAAGTGAGTGTCTCCCCTTAACCAGAAACTCACTCCAATTAGCATCAGCTTATTTTCACCTCACCCTCCCACCCCAGCCCCCTGCCCATGTTACAGCTGCTGGAATACAGAGAGGGGTAAACATTTTCCTCCTCTACGTGTTACATCAAAATGCTAACCCGGAGCTTGTGCTTATGTCATTTTAAGGGGAAAAAAATAAATTAGAATCCCTCCTTCCAACAGTAAACTGAAAAGAGTTAAGCCTAACAGATATGGCGTTTCAAGGATTTCTTTTTTGCTTTTAATTGTAGTTAAATTGCTCAGGCAAACACAAACACGGGAAAATGAAGGAAGCTTCGGTACAATTATTAGGAAGTGCTAAAGGCTTTGACGACTTATCCTGTTATCCTTTAGTTGGGTGCTTGTCTTTTCTTGCACCTTATTTAGATGTAAGCCCTCTGTTGACCAGGAACAGTATATGAGGCATGTCCCTCTATTTCTCCCCAGCACTGAGAACTGGGCTTCATTACATAATAATAATAATAGCAGCATTTGTTAAGCACTTACTACGTGCAAAGCACTGTTCTAAGCGCTGGGGAGGATACAAGGTGATCAGGTTGTCCCACATGGGGCTCACAGTCTTCATCCCCATTTTACAGATGAGGTAACTGAGGCACAGAGAAGTTAGGTCATCTCTAAATGCTCAATGAATGCCATTATTAATACCATAATTACTCCTAAAACTGTAGAATGACAATGGAATGTGTGAGTAGACAAGAGGTACTGAACCAATCAGGCTGGGCACCTAGGTGAGAATTTCTCCAATGCCATATCACGATAGAAATCGGATGATTTTCTTGTGAAGATTTCCATCTCCCAAATCAGGAAAAATGTTGATCTCCTCACTTTCACCCATACCCCTTAAACAAGCAGAAACTGGCAAAAGCAGGAATAAATGCATATTGGGCCCATCAGAGCTCTCCCCTTCTATGCTGTGAGCTCACTATGGGCAGGGAGCGTGTCTACCAAGTCTTTGCATTGTACTCTCCAGAGCATTTAGTACAGTGCTCTACAGTCCTCTCCCCCTCCTCCCCCTCTCCATCCCCCCCATCTTACCTCCTTCCCTTCCCCACAGCACCTGTATATATGTTTGTACATATTTTTTTTACTCTATTTATTTATTTATTTTATTTGTACATATCTATTCTATTTATTTTATTTTGTTAGTATGTTTGGTTTTGTTCTCTGTCTCCCCCTTTTAGACTGTGAGCCCACTGTTGGGTAGGGACTGTCTCTATATGTTGCCAATTTGTACTTCCCAAGCGCTAAGTACAGTGCTCTGCACATAGTAAGCGCTCAATAAATACGATTGATGATGATGATGATGCTCTGTACATAGTAAGCACTCCAAAAATGTCATTCATTTATCAGCAAGGCTCAGTTCAAACTGAGGATTCTAATAGTAAAAGCATAAGGGAGGGTTGATCCTTCTTCCTTCAGTAATAATAAGAATAATAATGATGGCATTTATTAAGCACTTAAAATGTGCAAAGCACTGTTCTAAGTGCTGAGCACTGTTCTAAGCGCTGATAGACAGTCCCAAACATGTTACCAAGCCATGTCCAATGCCCCAAGGCCCCTTAAACTCTGCTCTCATCACCAGCTCTGCCGTTTGGACTTCACTTTTGACATCTCTGCCCTCCTCATCTCCACATGCAGGCAGACATCTCTTCCCACTTTGTACCAGACCAATTAATATCTTTCTTCCTCTAACAGGTCTCCAGACAATACCCCACAGCATTTTTCTGTGTGGCCTGGTATTAGGTAGGCCCATTAAACAGGCAATTCCTAGGCCTGCTAGAGAATTAATGTTACCTTAACTCCTCAATGCCTTCTTGCTGTATGGTGTGTATACAAAAGATCTTTATGAGGTCACTGGGGATTCTCTTCCTGTCCCCACGCATACATCCCCCATTTAAATAATGACAGATCTAATTTAGTTTGTGTGTTAGACAACTATCTCCTGGAAAGACTAATTTTTCACCTGCATATTTTAAAGGGGTTGCCATAGTGCATGCTGTTTAGTAGATTTTGAAGTTCAGGAACTACATGGACTATAGACAATTTCCTTCCATAAAATAAGACTCTGTTGTGGCCTTTATCCACATAAACCCCCAATTTATGAATGTATATTTTCTTCTCCATGTTTCTTTTAATTACCTTGTGAAAATAAAAAGGAAACTGCATTTGTTTACCAAAATTGTTCTCTGCCACCTTGATTTACTATTTGACTTTTTTTTTGGTTATTACGCACTTGATATTCATCCTATCAATCCCCCTCTGTTGTCTGTTTCCCCCTCTAGATCATAGGTTAGTTGTGGGAAAGGTACTTATCAACCGACTCCATCCTATTGTAAACTCACAAGTGATTAGTATTGTCCTTGGCACAGAGTAAGTGCTCAAAAAATACCACTGATTTTTTAAGTGGATTGTTGACCCATTACTATCACTTGGTAGCAGTGATGGTTGAATTAGGTTAATATTTCTCCAGAAGGGTAGGTTAGATTAAAATTGAGTCACCAATTTTAAGAATCTTTCTTTAAATCTGTCAGAGCCCGATTTGACCTTATAATACTCAATCTCTTAGTTCTAATGAGCCCAGATTATCAGAAATGTAGCAAGCATAGGCCATACAATGTCCTAGAATTAGAACTGTCAACTAAACGAGTCAGCCTTACACGTGACCCCTGTTACTTTATTTGTTGCTTATTTCTTTTTCTTTTTAAGGTACCTCAAGTGCTTACTATGTGACAAGCACTGCACTAAGGGCTGGGATAGGTACAAGGTAATCCTTTTCAATCTTAAAAACTCAAAGCAGGATCAGTTTAGGTCCACAAAATTCAGAAAGGTAAGGAGGAAAAAGTTTACAAACAAGAAAGCATAGCTTTTCTCACATGAATCGATTACACTCACAGTAAGTTGATTGAGACTATGTGTGTGTGGTTTTTTTCCCTCCCCATTAAGGTCCCTGCAAAGAACAAGAGTAGAAAATCTTAAAATATAAAGGCCAGGTCTCGACCAGTAAATTATTTGATATTTACTTTTTAAAAATTGTTTGCTTTGGCTTCAGCTATCAGTTTAGGTCAATTATAGGGATTTTTTGGCCTGAAAGAACTAGATAACTGAGGTAAAATTGTTTATTCAGTTAACATCAATTGGATGTCATTAGGTAGACCAATGCACACATGATGAATGGTCTGGAAAGGTTTAGAGAACTACGCAAGGGGAGGAAAGTCACATACGTGCTCACATTCACAATAACACTCTTTTTAATGTGTTTTCATTTATTTATGTCTCATTCTCCCCAATAGACTGCAAACCCCTTGAGGGCTGGGATTGTGTTTTCATCTTGAGAAGCAGTGTAGCTCAGTGAAAAGAGCAGGGGCTTTGGAGTCAGAGATCATGGGTTCAAATTCTGGCTCTGCCACTTGTCAGCTGTGTAACTTTGGGCAAGTCACTTAACTTCTCTGCACCTCAGTTACCTTATCTGTAAAATGGGGTTAGGACTGTGAGCCTCCCGTGGGATAACCTGATCACCTTGTAACCTCCGCAACACTTAGAACAGTGCTTTGCACATAGTAAGAGCTTAATAAATGCCATCATTATTATAATATTATCATTATTACTTATGACCCTCCTCTCGTGTTCTCTCCACCACCGAGTGCTGAGAACAGTGTTTGGCACATAATTTGGAGAGGCAGTCAGGTGTAGTGGAAGGAGGACCAGGAGTCAGGTTACCCAGGTTCTAGTTCTGTGGCTCAGTGGAAAGAGCATGGGCTCCAGAATCAGAGGCCAAGGGTTCGAATCCCAGCTCCACCAATTAGCTGTGTGACTTTGGGCAAGTCACTTAACTTCTCTGTGCCTCAGTTACCTCATCCATAAAATGGGGATTAAGACTGTGAACACCATGTGGGACAACCTGATCACTTTGTATCTTCCCCAGTGCTTAGAACAGTGCTTTGCACATAGTAAGCGCTTAACACATGCCATCATTATTATTATTAGTTTGGGCTGTACAACTCACCTGCAGTGTGACCTTAGACATGTCAAAGCATCTCTGTGCCTCAGTCTCCAAATCTGTAAAATTGGGGAAAAACGTACCTCTTCACCCTCTCTCAGGCAGCGTAGTGTTGGACGGTGACTAAATTTATTTGGATTATTTTTTATCTACCCCAACACTAAGCATAGTGCTAAGCAAGTAGTAAAAACCTACTAAATACCATTCTTAGTAGTAGTGAATAATGGGGATGATGATGAAGAAATCTTCCCAAAAGGCTGCAGAATCCAGGATAACATCTGAACACACACAAGTCATACTCAACAGCACTTTGAGCCACTCATTAAAATGCTTCAAAAAGCAATCTCTCAGGGGTTAGACCAACACTATGCATTCAGGAATTACAGCATGAGTTAATACGATGGCAGGTTAAATTAATCCAGAGATAGCAAATCTGGATTTGTGGAATAGAAAAAGAGCAAGAAGAATGGCACCTGCCTTTCATATGACAGTTTAAAACAAACAATGCTTCCTAATCTTCAAAACAGTTGACAGGTTAGGAAGATGCAATTTATGATCAAAAGCTGTTTTATAAGTGTAAATTTTGAAATGAGCCTCTAATTTGTATTAACAATAATTAGAAAGTAGTAAATTCAAAAGTCACATTTGTGATGTAGTTCATTTGGATGGTTTTTTTCATTTGTTGTTCTCATTAAATAAAATAATCTATTGAGGCCAGCCCTAGAATAAAACTCATTCCTTGTTTTCCTTACCTTTGAACTAAAGGTGACTATACAGTGATGCTATAGGACAGAGATACAGTTGTGAAATATTCACAAGCTGATGTCTTCGCAGCCCCGTGGGACATGTGAAGCATGTCCCTCCCCCCCATCACATACACAGCTCTCTCTGAGTTTAAATAATGAGCTGCAGAAAAGGTATGAGGCAACATGTCTGTGTGTCTCCTTTGAAATATTTTCTTACATTACCTTGTTATCTGTGCTCTGGAGCAGCAGGTATTCCTGCAGTTCAGAGTGAATCTACCAAGAAGCATGGAGATGGGGCAGGGAGGGGGAAGAGAGAGAGGGGAGAGAGAGGGGAGAGACAGAGGAGGGAGGGGGGGAGAGAGAGGGGAGAGAGAGAGGGGAGAGAGAGAGGGGAGGGGGGGAGAGAAAGGGGGAGAGAGAGGGGAGGGGGAGAGAGGGGGGAAGAGAGAGGGGAGAGGGGGGAGGGGGGAGAAAGAGGGGAGGGGGGGAGGGGGAGAGAGGGGAGAGGGGAGAGAGAGGGGAGGGGGAAGAGAGGGGGGAAGAGGGGGGGAGAGAGAGAGGGGAGAGAGAGAGGGGAGAGAGAAAGAGGAGAGAGAGAGAAAGAGGAGAGAGAGAGAAAGAGGAGAGAGAGAAAGGGGAGAGAGAGAAAGGGGAGAGAGAGAAAGGGGAGAGAGAGAAAGGGGAGAGAGAGAGAAAGGGGAGAGAGAGAGAAAGGGGAGAGAGACAGAGAGAAAGGGCAGAGAGAGAGAAAGGGGAAAGAGAAAGCGCTTAGTACAGTGCTCTGCACATAGTAAGCGCTCAATAAATACGATTGATGAAAGGGGAGAGAGAAAGGGGAGAGAGAGAGAAAGGGGAAAGGGGAGAGAGAGAGAGAAAGAGGGAAAGGGGAGAGAGAGAGAAAGGGGAGAGAGAGAGAAAGGGGAGAGAGAGAGAAAGGGGAGAGAGAGAGAAAGGGGAGAGAGAGAGAAAGGGGAGAGAGAGAGAAAGGGGAGAGAGAGAGAAAGGGGAGAGAGAGAGATAGTGGAGTGATATTGGGGTGAGAGTGAGAGATAGTGGTGAGAGAGAGGTGAGAGAGAGAGAGAGAGAGAGAGAAAGAGGGAAAGGGGAGAGAGAGAGAAAGGGGAGAGAGAGAGAAAGGGGAGAGAGAGAGAAAGGGGAGAGAGAGAGAAAGGGGAGAGAGAGAGAAAGGGGAGGGGGGAGGAGGGAGAGAGAGGGGAGAGAGAGAGAGAGAGAGAGGGGAGAGAAGGGAGAGAGAGGGGGGGGGGGAGAGGAGAGAGAGCACCCAAAGGTGTAGTTTATGGGTCCAGATTCATTAGGGAAAAAACACAGAAGTAACCAAATATAGGTAAAGAAATGCAACCACTTCTTCCTCACAGTCTAATCCTCACTGGGTAACCATCACCCATTTTAAAACTTTTTCCTATATCATCATCAGTGGTATTGAGTGGTTACTGTGTCCAGATCACTGTACTGAACGTTGGGGAGAACACAAAAGGAGAGTCGGTAGGCATGTTCCCAGTCCACAGCGAGCTTACAATCTAGAGATCAGGGTTTGCTTAAGAGTTCTGCTTAAGGATGACTTCAATTTCTCTTCAAGCTGTCCTAGTTTTGAAAGAAATAAAACCCCACTACCCTGGCCAGGTAAGATGGTTTCCATATTCTCCACTAAAAACTCGTCTTACACTTTAAGCCCAAAGAAGGTGTTTAAATCATAGCAATTCTTCCTATTGACTATAAAACTTGTATCATTTTGTGTGTGTATTTCACCAGGAAGAAGCATTGCGACACAGGTAATTGTAAATCAGGTCAAGTTGGAACGTATGACTGACTCAGAAACGCGGATGGGGTTTTCCCCCGATATATTTTCTTGGAAGACTTTATTCAATGAGGAAAGCTCACACGTCTGTGCACGTACAAGATAAGGCATATGAATGTCCAATAAGTATAAATGGAGAATGAAGATGAGGATTGTCTTATCATTTGGCTAACTCTGTCAGTAAGTTAACCTTTTTCTTCCCAAAGGGTAGCTCTGTTAATATTTTGTAGTATGTAATTTCTGGGAGCCAGTCTACTATTTGCAAAGCTAAGACTCTGTTTGCCACCCATCAGCCCTTGAGGATTTCATTTAAATTCAACTCCAAATGTCCCCACCCGGTATATTAAATTTAAATCACATTGACATTTGCGGCAACTTGTATCATTCTTGACATGCAACAATAAGTAGGTGTGATTCTCTTCAGTGGAAGGAAATGAAAGGGTCTCCTCTAGGTAAGAGGGTGGGGAAGACAGACACAGAGACAGAGAGACAGACAATGAGAAAATTTAGGTGATTTCTGGCTAGGCTCGTTATTCTGCCTGAGACCCGTCTCCTCCATTCCTTAAATTATAGTTAGCAAAAATGGAGCGTAGCCGTGATCCACATTGTAAACTATTCATGAACCCCAAAGCAGGTTTAATGCCCTATGCAGAGAAGAGGGATTTGTCTTGTGATGCTCCTCAGAAAATGCCGAAATTCATTATACTGCTCCACCTGATATTCCCGAATTTTAATTCCTTTCATTAAAATGCAGGTTTCACCAGGACGGGAGCTTTAGTCATTATTTTTCAATATTAATGTTATTGTTTTTCTGCAGCTACCGTTGTTCAGTAATTCAAGGCCCCCTTGTCTAATCCCATATGTAGCATGTTTATTAGATGTAATATTTTATCTCTCGGACTCAGTGCCTGACACTATCATTTCGTTCTTATTTCAATAAAAATGATCTCCTTCCTCCCGGTTCTGACAGGAGCTAATGGTTTCCTTTATCACAAGAGAAAGTTAGAGAGGTGTGCCTCTAAGAGACAAAATGAACTGTATATATGTGTGCCTTAATTCAATTTACAGCATAAACTCCAGTCCTAATAAAGTAACTTCTTAATATTAGATGGAACAAGAAAGGAGTTGCTCTTAAAATATATGGGCTTCCAATTCCACTGGATTTGCAGTTTGTTGGTTTTGAACCCTGAATCCAAACAAAGCCTTGAGGAAATAGAATAAAACAGTAACAAATGCACAGATGATTTCTGATTTTCGGTGGGAATTTGCTAACCATGTACTTTAATCAAGTGATAATAGGAACCAGTCCAACTCCAGCTGACAGACACAATATTAGTTGTTTGATGAGAATTCCACACTGGATATAAATTCCAGGTGGACTCTGCCTGGCTTTGTAAATTTATTAAAAAATAATATATTCTATACACATTTAGATCACAAATGTTAAGGCAGTGGATTTTATTGCAAATGCAAAACAATCTTAAAAATAAAGACATTAAGCAAACTCTACTTTGAGCTCTGAGGCAATGGTTTTTAGGGTTGGAAAGTCTCCTCCCCACCCCCCCCACCATCCAGCTGCTTTGGACGGGAAATGATGCCAACTTCAACAGGGCAGGCTGTTCTGGAAAAGATCCACTGCTCCCCCAACTCCTTTCAAGGACTCATCACTCAATAATTGCTTGTGTTCAGCCTTGCATGCAGATTCGGAGCCATTGTAATCTTATTTAGTATTAATGTTCAATAGCTGGTCAACATCTGTGCATTCAGCACTTGAGGCCCTGTCTGATAATGGACCCAAGGTGGTACGTCTGGGTTGGGAATTTGCACTTTTTGCAATCACTGGACAGCTGAGACTGCATACATTATTAAGGTGACAGGTGTAGGATGCATTGACGAACCTTCTGTCAGTCAGACAGAGGTCATGTCGGCTTCCATTGCTCTCACAGTTGATCTGTCTCCCACCCCTTATTCAAACAGTGTTTTCATTGGGCTGTCCTCACCCTACGAACATGAAGACAGAGTTGTGTCTCACCGGTGTCAGGAAGCAGATTTAAGAGCCCTAGAGGGCTCTGGTGAATGTGAATGGCTTTGTTCTTTGGGCTAACATGAATTTCCCCCAGACTGGATATGTCCTCAGAAACTTTTCTAAAGGGGAATAAGTCAAGAGAGTAACACTGGGAAATGTAGTATTTATTACACTCTATTTAAAGCCTCAAAACTCATCCCAGACCCAAACACACCTGCAGCACTATCCCCAACTGAAATTGAGGTTAGACTAGGTATTCTCCTCCTAAAATGAATCATAGCCCACACAATAGAAAATTAAAAGGCAGAGCTTATAGATTGAAGGCATCATTTGTAATACAGAAAGGGAACTGGTTCTACTCCATGAAGGACAGCAATAAATTAGCAGTTATATAAAAGGCATACAGTTGTTTAAAGCTGATGAAAAAATGGTTTTTACTAAAGAATTTCTCACTAAGAGATATGTCATAAGCACTGCTAGGACAGAGGAGTTAGCCACTTTTTGGTAAGTAGGTTTTGGCTTTCTGTGTTTCAAAGGGTCCCATCTTCCTCCTCCTGCTCAAAGGCTGATCGAAAATGCCTCAGTGTATTCCGCAGTGCTCCTCATATCAATTCCAGGGATAGAGTGGTCTCCTATAAACCTCGTAGATGCGTAAGGTGTTACCCTGACCCTCAGGTGTTACCCTGACCCTCCAGAAAAGTAGTGCTTACCCCCACATTGCATAAACAATGGCAAAGTCCCATCTTAGGGTTCTACCACTTCCCTAAATCGATGTGGGTATGAAAATACCTTTACCGGCAGCTATTGTACTGATCAAGTCTATTGAGAGATAAGCACTGAACCAGTCTCCTTTCAAACAGGGCAGAAGGACATTAAGAGAAGCAACTGAGTTCAAGGGTAACACTGTGGCCTAGTAGAAAAAGCACAGGCCTGAGAGTCAGAGGACCTGAGTATTGATCCTGGCTTTGCTACTTCCCTATAGATTGTGTAGACTCCTTGTGGGCAGGGATTATGCCTACCAACTCTGTTATATTGTACTCGCCCAAATGAGTACCACAGTACCCTGTACACAGTAGGTGCTCAGTAAATGCAGTTGATTGCTGTGTGATTTTGGACAACTTCTCTGTTCCTCAGTTTCTTCACCTGTAAAATGGGGATTGAATCCTTTCTTCAGCTTAGGCTATTCATCCCCTCTGGGGCAGGGACAGTGTCCAAGCTGATCGTCTTATATCTACCCCAACACTTATTATAGTGTCTGGCAGAAAGTAGGTACTTAGCTAGTATTATTTAAAAAAATTCAACAGATGTGCAGCTTACCATCCTTAAAACTAGACAGTGTGCACCCTACTCTCATAGTAAGGGGAAGTAGCATGGTGTAATGGATAGAGTACGGACCTAGGAATCAAAAGGTCATGGGTTCTAATCCCAGCTCTGCCACATCTTCTGTGTGACCTTCAGCAAGTCACTTCCCTTCTCCCTCATCTGTAAAATGGGGATTGAGACCATGAGCCCCACAGGGAACATGGACTGTGTCGAACCCTATTTGCTTGTATCTACCTCAGTGCTTAGTACAGTACCTGGTACACAGTAAGCACTTAAATACCATAATTATTATTATGTACATATCAGTGATTTACATATTTGTACTAATGCCTCTATCCCCCTCTAGACTGAGAGCTTGTTGTGGGCAGGCGGTGCACCTACAAACTCTGTTGTACTCTCCCAGGCACTTAGTACCATGCTGTGCATACAGTAAGCATTCATTTATTGAATAATGATTGATTAATACTCCCCAGAGTAGAGAAGACTGTCTCCAATAAGACTAAATAGCATCTGTTTCTTAGCAGATGACAATTAGTAGCCAACAGATTCATATTACATAAAATAATCCAGTAAAACTTGTATTTTTATTTTGTTTTCTGTGTGTGTGTGTGTGTGTGTGTGTGTGTGTGTGTGTGTTTTAAAACAGAAAATGGAAGAAAATGCTGGAATAGCCTTTCTTTTTCTCAGGGGTAAAGTTAGTTTTCCCCTTCTCAACTCTAAAAATCTCATCCTCTCCTCCCTCCTCACACCAACTCTGTGGAATACAATGTATATATTGGATTAAAATGCTTTCAAAGAACCAAAATTGTAGCATTGCATTCTCAGTGAATCAGTTCTATAATGCTATATTGAGCTAAAAGAATAATGATCCATTTAGTATCTATGGTCTATTTAAAGATAGGAGATTGTTTTCAGGAAGTCTTAAGTGTTACCAAAATAATTCTAAATACATAAATTTTTAAGTGTGAACTTCAATGTTGCTCTATCTGAGATTTTTCAATTGTTTAGGATTACCGCACTTTTTACAACTTCCAAAACGTCTAACAGAGCATCATAATGGCCATGTCATGGAAACTCACAGAGGCCAATGAAAGGAAAGGAGATCACTCCTACCCCTAGAATAATTGTGAGGCCTGCTTACCTTTGAATTAGGATGAACCTCAAATGTTTTAATTCCATAATCACCCAGTGATTTTTGTGATCCTTTATACTCATCCTATCTCATCTTCACTAATCAGCCTCCTTGCTGACCTCCCTGCCTCCTGTCTAACCCCACTCCAGTCCATACTTCACTCTGTTGCCTGGATCATTTTTCTATTAAAAAAAAAAATCCAAGCCATGTTTCCCTACTCCTCAAGAACCTCCAATGGTTGCCCATCGACCTTGACATCAAACAGAAACTCCTCACCATTGGCTTTAAGACACTCAGTCACCTTGCCCCCTCCTACCTCACTTCACTACTCTCCTACTATAACTCAAACAGCACATTTTGCTCCTCTAATGCTAAACTTTTCACCGTACCTCATTCTTATCTTGCCCGGAGCTCTCCCCCATATCCTGCCTCTGGCCTGGAAAGCCCTCCCTCATATCTGACAGACAATTACTCTCCCTGCTGATCAAAGGCTTATTGAAGACACATCTCCTTCAAGAGGCCTTCCCTGACTAAGCCCTCATTTCCTCTTCTCCCACTCCCTTGTGCATAGCCCTGACTTGCTCCTTTTATTCATCCTCTCTCCCAGCCCCACAGCACTTATGTACACATCTGTAATTTTATATAAATTTGTTTCCCTCCTTTCTCTCCCCACCTCTAAACTATAACCTTGTCATGGACAGGGAATGTGTCTGGTTATCATATTATACTTTCCCAAGAGCTTAGATCGGTGCTCTGCAAAAAGTAAGTACTCAATAAATGATTGACTGACTCTATACTCATATCATTCATTCCCCAGCCTCCATCCCCACAGCACTAATAATAATAATGGTACATGTTAAGTGCTTACTATGTGTCAAGCACTGTTCTTAGCACTGGGGTTGATTCAAGTTAGATACAAGTTAATTAGGTTGGACACAGTCCCTGTCCCACATGGGGCTCACAGTCTTAATCCTCATTTTGCAGGTGAGGTAACTGCAATCCAGAAAAGTGAAGCGACTTGCCCAAGGTCATACAGGAGACATATGGCAGAGCCAGGATTAGAACTCAGGTCCTTCTGATTCCCAGGCCTGTGCTCTATCTACTAAGCATACTGCTTCTTGGTACATATCAATAATCTATTTATATTAATATCTGTCTCCCCATCCGGACTGTAAGCTTGTTGTAGGCAGGGAATGTGTCCATTATATTGTTACTTGTACTCTCCCAAGTGCTTAGTACAGTGCCCTATACACAGTAAGCACTCAAATGACTGATCGATCATTCCATGTATCATTCCATACACATACAAGGGTTGACAAGATATCTATTCTCTTGGAAAGGGAGAATGATAATCACAACTTTCCTTTGGAGTCCCAATTCCGAACTGATCAGGTGTTCACTTAAGTCTATAATTCTAGGTTTGGTTTGCATAGAGGAAGGCGCAGAGGATCACAAAAGAGGGGTAAGAGAGACTCACCGGGGAAGAAAAAGGGAAAAGTTGATATTGGGAGACAAGCGGGGAAATGTTGAAGAGAGAAAAGTTAACTACTCTAGTCCAATGGAAAAGGTGAACAAGTCAATCAGCCCATTCTTGGATTAGCTTCTCTAGGATGTAAGCTATAGATGTAGAGAAAGAGCCACATAATATAGCCATTGATTTTCCAAGTTAAAGCATGTAATGCTACTAATAGCATTAATAGCTATTCTATAATTATGAAAAGAGAGAAGACTACCCTCAGATGGGTGTAATCTCAGCTGTTGGTCAAAGTTAGCAATTACATAATGAGTAGACAGCCTGTACCAAATTTTTCATCCCTCAATGACCTGAACACTGCACATGCATGAATTCCCTCCATAACAGCTACTTTAATCATATCTAGCTCATTGTGGGTAGGGAACGTGTCTGTTGATTGTTGTATTTTCCTCTCCCAAGAGCTTAGTACAGTCCTCTGCACACAGTATGCGCTAAATACAATTGAATGAAAAGACTCGTCTCCCAATTCAGCTTTACAACTGTTCAAATGTAACCCAAGAAAATTTGCCAGACTCCAACTAGACCATCTTTAGAACACCCCAGACTCCGTGTATTACACTGACACAAACAAAATGTTGGCTGATTATCAGACACTACTGCACATATTTCCAGTGTTTCTTGCCAATAAACATCTGGCAATTGAAGTGTCAGGCAGGGAAGAACATAGGAACAGAAAGGACTGTGGCCTTTCTCCATTTATGCCCCTCATTCATTAAGTTCTCCTAGCCAGCTTGTTAATATTGTCCCACTATCATTTGACAGAGCAGTTTAATTAGTGGCCTATTAAAGGTTTTCAAGGCAGAGACACAAAATCTTCATCTTGAACTGAATGTTCTAAATTGGTGATTGCCCACCTTGAAACACACCAACTCACCACTAATCCACCAACTTCATTCTGGTTATTTTTCAATTCCAGATTAGCGGAAGTATCCTTCTATTTTACTTCATTTTCCATGGTTCAGGAGTCCCAGGAGGAAAAGAAATTTTTCAAAAATCCAAAAACAGAAATCTAGTCCAATCTATTTAGTCTGTGTCTCAAGCCATGTGGTTTGCCATTCAGAGCCTAACTTTTTGATCTACTACATATTCCACTTTTCTGTCTTGCCTTTATGGGACATCGAAAACTACAACTAGGTTACACTGCAAATAAGTACAAAGACTATCACCACTTGTTCTGGTAGGATGCCGATATCTCTCAGCATCAGATTTATGTAAGTCTCCCCACTCCAGCCCTCCTCCCTCTGTCATAGGCAAGGCAATCCTCTAGACCCTAAATTCCTTCTGGGCAGAGAATGTTTCTACCAATTTACCAACTCTTGTTATATTGTACTATACCAAGCCCTTAGTACATTTGAATAAATGATAGATTGATTTTTCAGATACAATGTCCCCTTGATCAATTAATTGTGTAATCATTCAGAATGGTTTGAAGTTGTAGACATCCTTTGTACTGTTACTATAATCTCTTGGATTGGAACACATCAAATTCATGCATTATTCCAGGTAATGAGCCAATAAAACAAGTACTTGGAAATTTATTATTACTGGAATTACATTACTACCAAAGATGGTGTTTTCTCTTATTTCCTTTTTGAGCAAATGTATCTTATCTTCCTCCAAGCCAAAGATACTACTTATATAAAAAGACACCTCATCCTCATTTTGCCTGTTTTCTGGCTGGTAGAAACAATGTCATTATTACTATTTTTTTTTTGGCCAGATTAAGAAGGACAAAGAAGTGGGGAAAGAGAGAGTTAGAGAAAGAGAGAACAAGGAAAGGAGTGCATGAGAGAGAAAGAGAGCAAGAGAGAGAGAGAGCAAGAGAGAGAGAGCAAGAGATTGAGCAAGACAGGAAACAGAAAACACCATCCCAAAAGTGATGGATAACTGACGTGAACATGTCAGGATGGTACTATGTAAATTACCAAGGCAGCCGAGCTGTGCACTGATGATTACAGAGGATGTGAACAATGTTGTGCTCCCTAGACACCCCTCTGCCTTGTTATTTTTCTTCCCTCCAACCACCCTTGGGGTGGATTCTTCCTGACCCTGCTCCTTGAAAACAATTTTTCCAAGAAATAAGTTTTCCCTTCCTAACCATCCTCCTCACCCTTCCCCCACCACTCCCCTCTCCTTTCCCTTCTTTCTTTAAAGGGTAGAGGACAGACTAGGCATTTTCCACTACCAGCTCCTCCCTCTGGATGTCCAGCTAGAGACCTCAAACCTGTCTTTTGCTTAGCAGGGAAGCACATGAGAGTATGAAGCATCTCAACTGCTCAGGACTTTCAAGTATCATCCTGAGACGGGGGCAAGTAACAGGACAGTTTGGGTCTTCAATTTGGCAACTCCGTTTATGTGCAGCTATATTGAAACTCTCCCCAGCTCTTGAGTTGAGATTTTCAAATATGTGAACAAAGGGGTTCTTTCCATTTTTATTTGGATAAATTGGTTAGCACAGGGATTTTGTCAATGGTCTGTTTAAAAATAAACAAAAACTTTCTGGGAGCCAGGAAGTGTAAGTTCTGGACTCAGGCTGTGTTCATTACTCTTAGGGACTTTAGGAAGAATATGTGATTGCTTTTTGAGGCCAATTTATTGCTCATATTCAGCAATCATGAGGTGCAAGTTGACAGAATTAAGAGATTCATTATCAGCAAATTCGGTACATAGCAAGGACGGGTTTCTTGGGCCTTTTTCTTCTCTTCCCTAACCTTGAACCCTGTCCATTCTTTGGACTAAACACAAAGCTTAATCAGCCCAGGTCACAGAACCAAGCTTGTCAGTGCTTCACTTTCCCCTTTTGTAAGAAGAGGATAAGTAGGAATTTAATGGCCTAAATGTAAGAACATTCTCCTCTTTCCAAGGAGAAATAACATTCCTCTCTAGAGATTCCCCATCTCCGCCTACTGGGTCCATCACATGAAGCAGAACTGATTCTCTCATTAAGGATCGAACACTCGTTCCCATGGACCCATTAATTTCTTTCCACATTTTATTGCTTGCTCCCAGGTAGACTTGACCACCTTAACAGTTCTTGTGGTTGCAAACCACAGCAGCCACCTGAAAGTAGAAGACAGGTCCTTCCCATGTTCACATCACCCTCTAACAACCTCCCATTGAACCTAGAATCAAATGAATTTCCAACAAGGTCTTACAATTCACTGTTGATTCAGGCCAAGCATGCTACGGGTGTTCAATTTATAGTTCTCATCAAGTTGTCTCTGCCCACAGAGAACATTTTGGATACATATGGGGACTGCAGCCAAGTCATGGGCTACTTCATACATGCAGTGCATGTTTGGCATGTAAACTATAAACGACCCTTATTTTCACAAATTCAGAGGAGCAGGGTTAATTTGATTCACAGCCCTTCAAATATTACATTATATCTCTTACCTGGAAATTTCTTAGGATTTATTTTTTAACTTAAGTAAGAAGAGAGATATGTGAGACAAACTCATTTATTAGAGCCCCAAACCACTCACCCTGGATGTGCAGTATATAAAATATTAACCTTATTGCTGCTTTTATTTTAATAAGACTCTCTTGGCCTAAATGATGTGAGCAATACACTTTCCAACAGTGCTATGGGCAGCCTCATGGGACGATCAGGGGGACTTGGTAAGTGACACTTGTACAGGTTCAAATTTGAAATTGCATTTAATTTGTATGTCCCATTACTTAGTTGAAAACATGTACCTTTAAGGCAAATGCAGCAAGAAATGGACAACCTGCTAAAAATATGTGAGGCAATAACATGATTTAATGGCATCCACAGCTAGATGGAGGAAGTAATGAAGTCTCCCAGAGGAGTTTTTGTTTTGCCTAATTTTGGGGGTGGTTTTTTTTCTTCTAGGGCTGGTGATAGGCTGAGCTGTCAATAAAGAAAAAAGTTTCACCTTCCACTGATCCAACAGATGGAGGCATTGAGGTCATAAGGCTATTTGCAAAGGCTTTACTGGTTTGGGACCAATGGCACATCTATTCTAGTACTCTTTCTCCAACAGAGGCAGAAAGGCACTTGGAAGAAATGAATGGCAATTGCCTTCCTTTAAATCCAATCTAATGGTGAGTGACACATTACCCAACACCTTTAACTTTTCCCCTTTCTACTCCTATCTTTCCCTTTGTGGATCATTTCTATGATTCTCTTCAAATCCCTCTTGAATTTTCTGCCTGCAAAATGTGCCATGCAAACAGACTCTCTATATTTACAATCTAACAGGGAAAAATATTTTTGTTTTGAACTTAGCACTTTCAAGCTTATCCCCCTCTAGACTCTAAGCTTGTTGTGGGTAGGGTGTATATTTACTAGTTGTGCTGTATTGTACTGTCCCAAGTACTTACTATGGTGCTCTGCGCAACATAAGTGCTCAATCAATACCATCAATGAGGATGGTGGGAGTGTGAAGTTAGTGAACAGCATTTCCACTTTTTGCCTAGTTCACATCATCTCTGATTATGTAAACTTGTTGTGGGCAGGGAATGTGTCTGCTTATTGATATACTGTAGTCTCCCAAGTGCTTAGTACAGTGCTTTGCACACAGCAAGTGCTCAATAAACAGGATTGAATGAATGTAGACTTCTGCCTTTGTCAGTCTGTTGAGCTGAAGAGTCTTAACATCTTTGGAAGAAAACTGCTTCAACTCACAAGGAGGGAGACAATTTTGCCTTGCACTCTTCACCTCAGCCCTCAGAGGCCTGGTGGACAGACATGTATTCCATCTTTTAGGGGCTGTCAGTTGACACTTCCATCATCAGCATTGCTTTAAGCCTGCAATGGAAACGCCAGACTACCAAATGCTTAAACAAGATCTTCCGTTTGTTTAGTCACGGGTCACTTGAACCTAAAAGTTCTACCGTGCTGACAGAGCCACCCACGTCCATACCCCAACTCCTGATTGTCCACAGCAACTCTAGCATCATGATCTAGTGGATAGAGCATGGAACTGGGAATCAGAAGCTCCTATACCAGCTCTGCCACTTGTCTGCTGTGTGATTCTGGGCAAGTCACGTCACTTCTTTGTGCTTCAGTTACCTCATCTGTAAAATGGGGATTGAGACTGTGAGCTCCATGTGGGACAGGGACTGTGAACAACCTAATAAACTTGCATTTACCCCTGCACTTAGTACAGTGCCTGGCACAAAGCGCTTAACAAAAGCCACAGTTATTACTATTATTATCATTATTACTAATTAAGGGGGATGGGGGCATTATCTGCAATGAAAACAAGGCAGGCTTATGGAATCTGATGCAAAATTTCAGAGGTAACAACTGCATCCTAACTCTAGGTTAATGATCTAATGGCATTAAATTGTAAGTGTTGAAGAGAGAGATGTACCTATTCCTAAGCATCTGAACAGAACCCTCATGCCCTGACAAGTTAGCATTTGGAGTGGCCCTGGGGATGTTAGCATTTCCCACCCAGGCACAGTCAAAGGGGAAGTTTAAGACAGTCAAGTAATTCCACTCAGTAAAGCCTCCTCCTCTGAGCCCAGACCATAAATTTCCAGCTTGCCAAACATGGCCGAATTCTTAGCATGTCCTAGGATAGAGCAGAAAGGGAGAATGCATTGCAACTGTAATGGAATGTGTGTTTGAACTAAAAGTACAAAGATGACTATTGATAATAATGATAATTTTGGTACATTAAATGCTTACTATGTGGCAAACATTGCACTTAGCCCTGGGGTAGGTACAATATCAATCATTTATTGAGAGCTTACTGTGTGCAGAGGACTGTACAAAACACTTGGGAGTGTAACAATAAAACAGTTTGTAGATGCATTCTCTCCCCACAGAAGCCAAGCACATCAGACACTAAGGAGGAAGGAATACAGGTATTGAATTCCCATTTTACCAATGAGGAAACTGAGGTCCAGAATAGTTGTCACTTGCCCATGTTTAACCAATAGACAAGTGTGGAGTCTGGATAAGAACACATTCCTCCCAACTACCAGGCTTATGATCACTCCACAAGACCCTGCCGATGGTGAAACCTGGAGCTTTTTGTAGGAATGGCAGGCAATGTGTAGCTCTGAGCTTCAAGTCTATATAAGATTACCTACAGTTTCTCAGTTGTTGGAACTAGGGATCTTAATTGTGAACTGAGCACATCATTTCTACTTTACAGTACTATCGTTACCACTGTAGCATCAATTCCTCTATGACAATTTGGATTTAAAAAAAAAATCAATAATCATTTCAGCTTCCCAGAAAAGTTCCCTAAATAATGAATACATATGCAACACAACACATTCTTTTCTGAAAGGGCTCCTATCCCTCCCGATATGTCATCATGATATGGTACTGAAGTATCTGCTTTTAAAATCCTGCATGATTTAACAAACGTATCGTTGAAATTCATTCTCATGGCTAGCTTCAAACTCAATATGTAGAAGTTCACTTCCAAGACATCATAAAAATACCACCAAGCTGGGAATACGATTTTTAATGAAAGAATTTGCTTGTGTGATTTCTAATTTGTTTGGTTCCTGTCAGAGTTCTAGCCTTTTTCTCATCCAAATTTTTAAAAGCAAAATTTCAAATCCAGTTAGTCAAGAAAGGAGAATTCTCTACATATAAATACTTTCTAATTCATTAATTTTCTTTGTCTGATTTGTCTTCTATACCCCATCCTTTTCTTTGTAGCTTTTCTCTTTTTCTCCTGACAAAGGTCACAGAAATAGTAGATGAGATATAATTGTGGTTCTTGAATACTTTCCTATTTCCAGATTGTTCCATACCATTGCAGTCAGACCTTCTTTCCATACTATAGCAATGCCAACAGTAGGTGTTTGAAGTTTACTTTTTAGTTTGGAGCCTATCATAAGCATCACCTCCCCTATCCTTATTCTCCTCAAAACTACCCCAAATAATATGATCATTGAACATTGGTGCCTTGATAGTTTTATAAACTGGTCATTTTCATCAATAAAAGAGGAAGAGTGTGGCTTAGGGGATAGATCATGGATCTGGAGGCCTAATTAAGTGTTGTATTTGTTAAGCCCTCATTACATAGCAGGATTGTACTAAGCACTGGGGTAGATGCAAGTTAGGTCGGCCACAGTCCCTGTCTCACTTGGGGCTCACAGTTTAAGAGGGATGGAGAGGTATCTTAACCCGATATTACAGATGAAACTGAGGCACAAGGTCATACTGCAGGCAAGTGGAGGAGCCCGGATTACAACCTAGACTATCTGGCTCCCAGCCCCATGCTCCTTCCAGTAAACCTTGCTGCTTTCCTGGATTATAATTTTAGCTCCACAGCTTGCCTGCTGGGTGACCTTGGGGAAACTACTTAACAGCTCTGTGCCTCAGTTTCCCCATCAGTAAAATGGGGATTAAATTCTTGTTCTACCTCCACTTTAATCTTTAAATCCCATGTAGTTCATGGACTGAGTCTGATCTGCACATAGTACAATACTTTGCACATAATAAGCTCTTTACAAATGCCACAATTAACAAACACCACAATGAAAGCGAGTACTTATGTCAGCCACAGAAAAATGTACTGAATTGACCATAGATCCTTATGTTACCTAGGTATTTTGATCAGGTCTCATTTGAGGGATTAAATTACAGAATTAAAAACACACTGCAGCTTTCTTAACTTGCTCATATGTTTTTTGGACCACCTCTCAGCTCATGATACTAAATTGGTATTCTCTATTTATCAAACCAGAAGGTGTGATACAAAAGGACCCATCCATGTGCTGTAACCCGAAGTACAGGCTCACAACTTTGTCTGTCCTGAGATGATCCTGGGGGAGCCAATCTGTCCCCAAGAGGTAAGGCTTGTCTGATACTAGAGAAGACAGTAAGTTTGGGTCAGAGCTAGAACAGTAATAACCCTTCTTCATAACCCTTCTTCATAACCCGCCTGGACTCTTCCATGTTAACATACTGTGAACTGGGCACAAGTGACAAACCTAATCCGTCAGCTCAGCACCAACACAAAGAGGAATAAAGAGGTTAACAGAAATTGATGACATCCCCGCTTGAATTTTACACTGATTCGGCCAGCTCCACGATTGAAATAGACAAAGATTTATAGTCCGAGCTAAGACGCTGGCTCCCCTTGATTGCCTTGATTTTTTTTTTTTTATGTGCTTCTGCATATTTATTTCCAAGCTCATCACGGGCTTGTAGCATTAGAATGCTGATTTGATTTTACATTCCAAGAGGAGGAGGTATTATGCAGCCATTTGCATGATGTGAGAGAAATCACCATAACGGTTTGTGATATCGGCGGCCAAAATGATCGCTAATGTTCACCTGCATAAGCAGGATTGTGTAATTTTTTTTTTGAAATTCAGATTCCCTTTTGCTTCTCTATATGTAAAAAATAAAAAAAAGAATTATTCTATATCCTGTGGATGTGAAATTGTGTTTTGTCATGCCTCCGAGGGTTACAGTGGTATTGAGCTTTTATGAATTCGTTTGATATCAGGGCTGTGCATTACGAGTTCCAACACAAATTTTTTTCCCATGACATTATTACTGAAAGCTTTTATCAGTTCATTGTGACAGAAAATTGATTATTATCCTTGACATTTGATGGATAGCTTTCATAAAAGTACTTTTTTTTTGTTTTGCATTGGTCTATAAAGTTTCTTAAAAAAAAAAAAAAAGCTTCACTTTCTCAAGACCCAAAAAACTCCTACAATTAAACTATGATAGGTCCTCAAGGCTTTTCACTCCTCTTTCCAGGGTTCACAGGGAAGCTATCTGAGAAAAAGTTTTGAGGAAAAAAGTGTTCACTAACATTTTATTCTGTTTTCTCCATCTGCAGTCTAGGAGAGAAGGCTAGCAGGAAAGTATACACTATTGCCCTAAGAAGGGCATTTTTAGGCCCTATTCTATGCCGACTTGGAAGCACTGTGGCTGTGTCCCCAGTGAACACATTTCTCAATGACTGCTCAAGGAAAAACAAAACTCACTTCAAATTAGGCTAGTACTTACAGTGGATTTGATCCTAAATGGAGATTTAATTCAACTCATACTACAGGGTGGACTGACCTTTCAAACAAGATCACAACCCCTTTGTCACACAGACTTCTGCCTCTCATATCAGCCCTCTCTAGCAATTCAACTTCCCAACCCCGTGAAATTAATATGAGCCTTATCCGCTTTAGAAGTGCCCAGTTATGTCACAGATGGACTTGAAAATCACTGATTTCACTTTCTCTTACTTCCTCTGTGACCTCATTTTACATCACACAGGCACAATGCCATTGTTCAGACAGTCCCTCAGGCACATTACAATGAGGCTGTGCTGTAGATTAGCATAAATGGGAACTGTGCTTGTCTAAGGAGACAAAAATACTTAAAATTACATTTAGGTGGAAATAGAAGAAACACTTTTTTTGGTGGGGGGGCATGTTGATTAAAAAAAAATAAGTGCTCTTCATCAAGAATAAACAGCCAATGGCTGTGACAGAAACCTCCCCAGAAAGTACTATTGAAGAGGTGTTTTATTAAAAGACTTCGACTGGATTTAAAGGGTAAAGACAATATCAAGACATGAGCAGGACGTGAGAATGGCTGCCAGGATCAGCTTTAGGCAGCAAGCAGAGGTAGCCGCCACTGGGAAAACTGTCAGAAGGGGCAGAAGGCTACACATCAGCAGGATGATTTTCCCAACCAAGGCTTGATTAACCCAGGGGCTCACAGGGCTCAAGCCCAAGGATCTGGAGCTAAAGAAGAGACCCCAAAACTCCGCAACAATAATAATAATAATAATGGAACTTGTTACATTCTGATTATGTGCCAAGCACTGTTCTAAGCACTAGAATAGATAATAATAGTATTTGTTAATCACTCACTATGTGCCACACACTGTACTAAGTGCTGGGGTAGATACAAGGAAATTATGTTGGACAGTCTCAATCCCCATTTTACAGATCAGGTAACAAGAACAGAGAAGTGAAGTGACTTCCCCAAGGTCATATAGCAGACAAGTGGTGGGGCTAGGATATGAACCCATGACCTTCTACAAGTCACTCGGATCAGACAGGGTTCCTGTCCCACATGGAGCTCACACACTCATCCCCACTTTACAGATGGTGTAACTGAGGCCCAGAAAAGTTAAGGGTTTTGCCCAAAATCACGCAGCAGATACATGACAGAGGCTGGATTAGAACCCAGGTCCTTCAAACTCCCAGGCCTGTGTTCTATCCACTGAGCCATGCTGCTTCTCCACGCAACAACCCCTTCCCCCACCTGCACAAACTGTCACCAGTCCTAAACTTAGCCCAAAACCACACTTATGTTCAGCTGGATTGAACATGCTTGCTCTCAAGCAGTCTCCATCCCAGGGCAAAATACATTCCTCTCTCCACAGCCTTAGCCTGTTAGAGGCTGCAGTCAAGCACAGGAGGTCTGCACCAACCTGGGACATCTTTAGAGCACATGCCTTGTGCAATGCAGATAACATTGCATATCAATAGCAGTCTGTCTAGGGAGAGGAGGGGTAAATGTCTGTAGCTGACCCTACTAGTAGGCAAGCATGTTAGTCACACTAGTACCAAAGTTGAGGTAATGTCATAGACTCTGCAGTTATCAGTGTTGTAAAAAAAAAAAAAAATGAAGTGACTCAAACAGCTGAGAACGTTACAAACATATATAATGGAAAGAAAAACATAATCCTTCTGAGTTTGGCAGGCTGGAAGATTGCAAAACTACCAGCTTAAAGCCACAGAGGAAAAACAGCGTATATGAAGTAAAATTGAAATTGATTCATTCTCTGTTCCTAGTCAGAGTTCTAGGGTTGGGGGAAAAAAAATGGTTGAATAGGTGGTATTTTTTTTTTTAATGTTAAAGAGCTTCTCTATACTTATTAAGAAAGGCGTGGCTCTTTTCAAGCAAAAGCTTCCTTAAGGAATGAGAGACAAGTCTAAAGGGAAGGCCACTGCAAATCTGAAGCATACCACAAGCGACCACCTTTTCTTATGATATTCGTTAACCACTTACTATGTGTCAGGCACTGCACTAAGCACTGGAGTAAATACAAGCTAAGCAGTTTGGACACAGTACATATCCCACATGGGGCTTACAGTCTTAATCCCCATTTTACAGATGAGAGAACTGAGGCACAGAGACATTATGTGATTTGCCCAAGGTCACAGCACAGTCAGGTGGCAGAGCCAGGTTTAGAATCCAGGTCCTCCTAACTTTCAGGCCCACATTCTAACCATTAGGCCATGCTTCTTGTGTTCACAGCATGGCCGATTCTGTTTGATACATATTGGTCTTTTCAACTACATCTGCACTCAGGTGGATTTCACTGTCAGAAGTGTCTTCCTCAAATATAAGGATGGCTGAATATATTCTGCCACAGTCAATTGGAAGTCTTGAACTATATTATCAATATTGATAGTGATATTGTTTGAGTTACTATCAATCATTTATTGAGCACTTACTGAGTGCAGAGCACTGTAGTAAGCTCTTGGGAGAGTACAATATAACAGAATTGGTAGAAAAGTTCCCTGCCCACAATGAGCTTACAGTCTAGAGGGGGAGACAGACATTAATATAAACTAAAGAATTGATAGCATATTCAAGTCTCCAAGGGTGAGTCTCTGTTAACCTTCATTCATTCAATCATATTTATTGAGCACTTACTGTGCACAGAGCACTGTATTAAGCGCTTGAAAAGTAAAAATTGGCAACATATACAGTTCCTACCCAACAATGGGCTCACAGTCTAGAAGGGGGAAACAGACAACAAAACATTTTGGTTCTCCAACTGAACGCACCTTGAAAACCCAAGGCTTTTGCTGTGCATGGAGAAACAGTTGAATAGTCAGTTTAACTTTAAAAAAACTATGTGGGTAGTGATCTGTCATCAAAAGCATCCCCTCCTTCAAATAGAATTGCTCACCAACAGTTTTGTGTGTGTATTTACATCAAATATTGAGAGACTCATGTCTTTTGCACTACCAGCATTCAATATCTTGTTTTGTTAGAGTTCCTATACCTGGGGTGTCTCTACAGTTAAAGTTCACAACCTACAGTTATTTCATTTTAACACGTATTGTGTTTTAGCCTATTTTCTTCAGGCTTTTTTCCTCAAGTTTTCTTTTAGTGTTATTTTCACCATACACTTTTCCCCATAAATCTGGACACCTGACGATTCCACCTGATCAGCCCTCCAGACTTGCTCAACACTGCACCATTTTTAGCTCTATTTTCTCCACCTTTCTTGTGGGTTTTGTCATACAGGCCTTTTGTTAATAGTCTCAGGTGCAACATGTTTCTTATCTGGTCTTTAGTTTGTGAATCCCCACATTCCTAGCCTGTTGTGTTTCTTCCAAAATTTGGGGATAATTGTCCCTGGTGGACAGTGACACTGACTTCCTTCGGTTTCATACTCGACAGGGAGAGTTCACTGAGGCCAGGTTTCACTGACAAACTCTGTGGATGGGATGCATATGTTGAAATTAGGTCTCCCATCTCCTCTTCTGTAAAGCTCCGCATGAATATTTTCTGCTCCTTTTTAGTACCCCGAAGCATACTGGGAAAGGTGTAAGGAAGAGTAACAATTGTATTTATTGAGCATTATTGTGGACAGAACACTGTACAAAGTGTTTGGGAGAATACAACAAAGTTGTTAGACACATTCCCTAACCACAACAAGTTTACAGTTTGACTGTAACAAGGAGGAAAAGAGACGATTTTTTATAAAGAATCTCATCTCCTTGAATGAGTCAATGCTATTTAGTACAGTGCTATGCCCACAGTAAGCACTCAATAAGTTCTTGGGAAAATATGATGCAAAGGAGATGTTGATACGATTCCAGCCCACAAGGAGCTTAAAGTCTATGGCTTAGGCTGAATTATTCTGGCTCAGAGAACAGAAGTTAAATTATCTGGAGCTTTCAGATCATTTGCCTGCAGTCTCAGGATAATATAGTACAATGAGAGTGCAAACTTGTCAATGCCTTTCCTAACAACTTTCTTAGAGAGTTTATGGTGCATATGGCTGGCTGTCAATCCCACTGGGGTAAATCTCAAACAATGTTTTCTCTCCCATAATATCTAACTCCAAGTTTGTTTCTGACCAAACAGACATGTTAATGGCTCTCTAAAGCACTTAACAAGCACTTAAATACCACAGTGATTGTTCAAAACGAATCCCTTTGATCTTGCAAAACTCTCCTGGAAAATAATCTCACTGTGGGCAGGAAATGTGTCTTTATTGCATTCTCCCAAACACTTAGTACAATGATTTGTACACAATAAGTGCTCAGTAGATACTTGACTGACTTTTGATCTTGCAAAACTGGCCTGGAAAGTTCCCCTAAAAATAAGCCCTTTTTGAAATGGTATTTGTTAAGCACTTGCTATGTGTCAAGTATTGTATCAAACACTGGGGTAGATATCAGGATGGATAGTCTAAGTAGGAGAAAGTAAGAATTAATTCCTATTTTACAGATGAGGAAACTTTGGTACCGAGAAGTAAAGAGACCTGCCCAAGCCTTCTCATGAGATCTTCTTGAAGTATTGGTAAAGCATATTGTTCCCTTTAATTTCAATTTGAAGGAAAAGCAGGAATAGCAGAAGGGTGAAAAAAATAGAAAAATCATGGGAATAAGGTAGAACATTTCCCTTGAGTGGTTCAAGTAAAAACAGATTCCCTTCAATCCACACTCAGTCACTTTCCCTATGCTCAGAAACTATGGAGTTTAGACATAGCTTAACCAACTCATATTATATTCTCCCAAAAGCTTAATACAGGGCTTTGCACACAGTAAGTGCTCAATAAATATGACTAATTGATAGTTGTTTATTGCTCCTTACTCAGTTACTCCTCCTGCATATCACAAAGTTTGCCAAATCCCTCACATTTTTTGTTTTTTTGTGGCAGGGGTTGGGGCTGGTGGGAAAAGAGATTCAAACCCCCAAAACCCTCTTGGGAGAAAAGGAAACTCCTGCTTAATCAATGGTATTTATATAGAGTGCTCACTCCATGCAGAGCAATGTACTAAACACTGGGAGAGTACAATGCATCAGAGTTAATAAATAATAATAATGGCATTTATTAAGTGCTTACCCTGTGCCAAGCTCTGTTCTAAGTGCTGGGGTAGATATAAGGTTATCAGGTTGTCCCACGTGGGGCTGGTCCCCATTTTACAGATGAGGAACTGAGGCACAAAGAAGTAAGTGGCTTACCCAAGGTCACACTGCAGACAAGTTGCAGAGCTGTGACTAGAACCCACATCCTCCAACTCCCAAGCCTGTGCTCTTTCCACTCAGCTTCTCTGGAAAGACAAGTTGGTAGACATATTCCCTGCCCACAATGAGCACTGTAGTCTGGTGTGGGGGGAGGCAGACATTGAAATGAATTGCAGATATGTACATATGTGCTTTGCGGTGACTTAAGTACTTAAAGGGTACAGATCCAAGTGGAACTCAAATTGGTTCTCTATGCATTTCTGGGCCTGGGATGTGGTGGCCCAGTATCAAACCAGATAGGAGCTTAAGAACTTGCAAAGCAACTTCATTCATTGTGAAAATTACAATTAATTTCTTTCCCTAGGGCAGCTTATTCACTTATTCAATTCATTCATTCAATCATTTTTATTGAGCACACTGTGTGCACAGCACTGTACTAAGCACTTGGAAAGTACAATTTGGCAACATATAGAGACAGTCCCTACCCAACAACAGGCTCACAGTCTAGAAGGGAGAGACAGACAGCAAAATAGAACAAGTAGACAGGTGTCAATAACATCAAAATAAATAGAATTATAGATATATACACATCATTAATAAAATAGAGTAATAAATATGTACAAATATACATAAGTACTGTGGAGAGGGGAAGGGGGTAGGGCAGAGGGAGGGAGTGGGGTTGATGGAGAGGGGAGGAGGAGGAGAGGATGGGGGTTCAGTCTGGGAAGGCCTCCTGGAGGAGGTGAGCTCTCAGTAAGACTTTGAAGGGAGGAAGAGAGCTAGTTTGGCAGATGTGTTGAGGGAGGGCATTCCAGGCCAGAGGTAGGACATGGGCCAGGGGTCAACAGCGGGACAGATGAGAATGAGGTACAGTGAGGAGGTTAGCAGCAGAGGAGTGGAGTGTGAAGGCTGGGCTGTAGAAGGAGAGAGGGGAGGTGAGGTAGGAGGGGGAGAGGTGATGGAGAGCTTTGAAGTCAATAGTGAGGAGGTTTTTGCTTCCTGTGAAGGTTGATAGGCAACCACTGGAGATTTTGGAGGAGGGGAGTGACACGTCCAGAGCACTTCTGTAGAAAGATAATCCGGGCAGCAGAGTGAAGTATAGACTGAAGTGGGGAGATACAGGAGGATGGGAGATCAGAAAGGAGAGTGATGCAGTAATCCAGTAGGGAGAGGATGAGAGATTGAACCAGCAAGGTAGCGGTTTGGATGGAGAGGAGGGCTTAACCCTCTCAGGATGACACCTGGAGAGTTTCCAGTACTCTACCAGTCTCAGCTATGAGAGGGAGTCAAGCAGAGGCATACTCATTCCATTCGTAGCTTGGGTAGTGCCTAGCGAGTCAAAGGCTATCCGCTAAGAGTCAAAACTCCCCTGTGCTGGGCTGCAGTGACATGGGAGAGAGTACAGGGTGGAGACTTAAGTTTACTGCATAAAATGTAAGCCCCTTTCTAGACTGTGAGCCCGTTGTTGGGTAGGGACCATCTCAATATGTTGCCAACTTGTACTTCCCAAGTGCTTAGTACAGTGCTCTGCACACTAAGCACTCAATAAATACAATTGAATGAATGAATGAGTGAAAGGAGGCAATGGTAAATCACTTACATATTTTTAACCAAGGAAACCCTATGGATACCCTACCAGAAAATTTGCAAATGGAGGTGATGTCTGTCTCCCCCTTCTAGACTGTGAGTCCGTTGTTGGGTAGGGACCATCCCTATGTGTTGCTGACAAACTTCCCAAGCGTTTAGTACAGTGCTCTGCACACAGTAAGCGCTCAATACAATTGAATGAATGTGTCCATTGAGTCGCTGTGGGTCGGAGATGACTTAACAGCATTAGACAGCTTATGGGCAGCTTTAGCATATTTCAGCCAGAGGCTGGGGGATGGACCAGATGATTTCTTGAAGCCACAGAAATTTTCTTCTCTTAATGGCAGGAAAAAGTATATTTGATTCCTTGCCTCCCTGTATCCACCAAAATAGTTGATTGCCTAGTCAGTCAGTATTCATTCAATCATATTTGAGTGCTTACTGTATTCAGAGCACTGTACTAAGCACTTGGGAAGTACAAGTCAGCAACATGTAGAGACAGTCCCTACCCAGCTAAGGGCTCACAGTCTAGAAGGGGGAGAACAGAGCAGGAATCATGTCTCCCTTGGAAGCATGGGAGCAGCATAGATGTAGCATGGCCTAGTAAAAGAATATGGTCCTATGAGTCAGAGGACCTGGCTTGTGATGCTGACCCTACCACTTGACTGCTGTGTGAGCTAGGACAAGTCACAACTTTTCTGTGCTGTGGTTACCTCCTTTGTAAAATTGGGATTAAGATTGAGTTCCATGTGGGACACGGACTGTGCCCAACCTGATTAGTTTTTATCTACCCTATTGCTTAGAAAAGTGCCTGGCACTTAAATTTAAATACCATACATGAAAAAAAAGCCTCTCTCTATTGTAATCTCCCAATCACTACTCATTCATTCAATTGTATTTATTGAGCACTTACTATGTGTAGAGCACTGTACTAAACTCTTGGGAATACAAGTTGGCAACATATAGAGACGGTCCCTACCCAACAGTGGGCTCACAGTATAGAAGCATAGCACTATTACAGTGCTCTGCACAGAATAAGCACTTAATAACATCGATCAATTGATGTGCTAAGGATAAGACTCTGCCTTATTTGAATCCTATAATAATAATAATAATAATAATAATAATAATGGCATTTATTAAGTGCTTACTATGTTCAAAGCCCTGTTCTAAGCGCCAGGGGGGGAGGTTACAGAGTGATCAGGCAGTCCCATGGGGGGCTCACAGTCTTAATCCCCATTTTACAGATGAGGTAACTGAGGCACAGGGAAGTTAAGTGACTTGCCCAAAGTCACACAGCTGACAACTGGCAGAGCCATGAGCTCTGACTCCAAAGCCCGGGCTCTTTCCACCAAGCCATGCGGCTTACTGGAAAATGTATGATATTCTAGGCAGTTCAAGCCATTTCAAAATAAATAAGTGTCCCCAAACTGAGACAGCCTCTACCTTGTAACTTGCAACTGCTCATCCTCACTTCCTCATCTAGGCTGGAGCATGTTCATAGGTGGTAGCATGGCCTAATGGGAAGAGCATCTGTCTAGGAGTCAGGGGACTTGGGTTCTAATCCTGACTCTGCCACACATCTGCTTTGTGACTGCACAAGTCAGTTAACTATTCAGTGCTTTAGTTTCCTTATCTGTAAAAAGGGGATTCAATAGCTGTTCTCTCTCCTTTCTAGACTGAGAATCCCATACAGGATAAGGACCGTGACCGACTTGATTATCCTGTATGTGGCCAGGTGTTTAGTATAGCACTTGGTACACTGTGCTTAACAAATAACACTATTATATTCTATTTAGAGTCTATGGTAAGCCAGGGCTCGTAAAATGAAGCTCCCAAAATTCTAGACGACTGACTCAACAATTTCTGCCTCTCCCATTCTGACAGACAAGTTCCAGATTTTGGCCTTGTGTTGTCCCCTTTCCAACAAAAACAGGATGGTTAACCTAATTCTTGGGCATCAAGATGAATGATTTTGAAACAATCCATAAAAACAGCATAAAAAAAGAGAGAGTCATGGAAAAGATTCATGCCAGACCTCCTGTAACAAATGATCTAGTATAAGTTTAAGGTTCCCTGTCTGTAACATGTGAGGAATGATTGAATGAGCAGAAGGAAGTAAAGGCGCATGAAATGGAGAAAATTCAGACAGTGCAATACTTAGAACACTATTCTAGCTACTCTACTGAGATAATTATATGACTGTTTTTGCAATCAGTTGAGAAGATTGCTCCTCCCAAATTAGCTACTACTTATGCAATAATTTTAAGCTGATGGCATGGAATTTCTTCCAACTGTAAAAAAAAAAAAGATGATTAAGTACTGGACAAATGGCCTTGGGATACAGTAATAGGAGAGAACATTTTGCCATTTTCATTTCTGAATCTACCAAGCAAATCCATTTTCTTCTTCTCCCCTCCCCTTCTAATGGAAAGGGTACCTCATTTTACCTTGGCTCTCTGTCTTGTCTGTCTTCCAGTTACTCATCTTTATCCTCTGTCCATCCACCTGGGAAGTACTCCAGCTCTCTCTCTCTCTCCCCCCCCACCGTGCCCCCCCCCACTTATCACATATCAAGGCCTACTTTAAATCAATCAATCGTATTTATTGAGTGCTTACTGTGTGCAGAGCACTGTACTAAGCGCTTGGGAAGTACAAATTGGCAACACATAGAGACGGTCCCTACCCAACAGTGGGCTCACAGTCTAGGAGGGGGAGACAGAGAACAAAACAAAACATATTAACAAAATAAAATAGAATAGATATGTACAAGTAAAATAAATAGAGTAATAAATACATACATATATACAGGTGCTGTGGGGAAGGGAAGGAGGTAAGGTTAAAGTAAACCTGCCTGGAGTACTCACCATTTTCCTATGCTATTACTTCTGACACTACACTGCACAGTATCCTGACAGGCTAGCATTTCTTTTTCCGCCCCAGTGGGATTCTAGTCAAAATCTTCCATTGGAGGAAAAAACAAAAACAAATACAATTCCTTCTCCTTGTAAATCTGAATGCAGGATAGTAACCAATTAGCTTTTTCCTTTCATTGTTCATGCTCAATTCAGCCAGTCAAATTCAGAGGTGGTAAAATTTGAAGCCATTAGAAAGTCCATTGTTGGGTCAAACAATTGGTCCACGAGGCAAGTGTTCTATAGCCAACAGTTAAACCAGCTGATGGAGGGAACAGTGGGAGGGTTGTTATCCTGACCATCCACCTGAATGGTTAGAGGAGAATGGTCACTCATTCATATATTGAGCACTTATTATGTGCAAAATACTGTCCTGAACACTTAGGAGACTGTAATATAGCTTGAGAGACTAGATGCAGAAGAATGGTGGAAGTAAGCCCAGCTACAAAAGTAGATGTGAAATAACACCTACTGCAACTACTGGATTGCCCAAATTTTCTTCCTGAAAAAAAAGCACCTGCCTAGGTGGTGCAAATTTTCTTAAATTTTCTGTGTCCAATTACAGGTCCATAGAACCATGAGATTCCAGCTTTATGTTGGAAAGAGAGAAAAGGAGCACACTTTGCCTTAACAGTACCAGTTCTAGTGTACACTTCCCACTTAACTCCAGAATTGACAGTCCCCAAAGAAGAAAATGGACTGGATCAGAAGGGGATTCACCCTCACCTTCATAAAGAAAGCTCAACAGGCTAAGGAGGCTGTTGATTCTGCTCATTTTTGTGGCATAGATCTTCCCATAAAAATTAGAGGTGAGACCACTGTTTTCAGAGATTGAGGTAGGCTAAATGTTACTCTCAAAGAAAGTTTTGTGTAAATTAAACCAAACTCCAAATCACACATAACAAGGTTAGCCAGGGGTTTGTGTAGAAGACATTAATAAACTGTATTTTATTATGTTGTTTTTATAGGTACTTAGAAGCAGCATGGCATAGTGAATAAAGCACAGGCCAGAGAATCAGAAGGTCATGGGTTCTAATTCCTACTCCACCATTCATATGCGCTGTGATCTTGGGCAAGTCACTTTACTTCTGTGTCTCAGTTACCTCATCTGTAAAATGGGGATTGAAACCCAGTTTGCTTGTATGCACCCCAGCGCTTAGTACAGTGCCTGGCACATAGTAAGTGTTTAATGACTACCATAATTATTATTACTTCCTTGCTCAAGGCTATGCAAAGGTACCACCATTTCATTCCATACTATAAGCTAAGCATGTCTTCCTGATGCTTCCATCTCGTCTTGCATGTTATCAGATTCTCCCTTCAGAAATGTAGTCCAATCAATGCATTCATTCAATCATATTTATTGAGCGGTTCCTGTGTGCAGAGCGCTGTACTAAGTGCTTAGGAAGCACAAATCAGCAACATATACAGTCCCTACCCAACAACAGGCTCACAGTCTAAAAGGGGGAGACAGACAATAAAACATGTAGACAGGTGTCAAAACCATCAGAATAAACAGAATTATCATCAATCGTATTTATTGAGCGCTTACTATTTGCAGAGCACTGTACTAAGCGCTTGGGAAGTACAAATTGGCAACATATAGAGACAGTCCCTACCCAACAGTGGGCTCACAGTCTAAAACGGGGAGACAGAGAACAAAACCAAACATACTAACAAAATGAAATAAATAGAATAGATATGTACGAGTTAGAGTAATAAATATGTACAAACATACATACATATATACAGGTGCTGTGGGGAAGGGAAGGAGGTAAGATGGGGGGATGGAGAGGGGGACGAGGGGGAGAGGAAGGAAGAGGCTCAGTCTGGGAAGGCCTCCTGGAGGAGGTGAGCTCTCAGTAGGGCCTTGAAGGGAGGAAGAGAGCTAGCTTGGCGGATGGGCAGAGGGAGCCCATCCCATTATAGCTATATTCACATCATTAATAAAACAGAGTAGTAGACATGTACAAGTAAAATAAATAAATACATATATAGTGTTGTGGGGAGGGGATGGGGGTAGGACAGAGGAAGGCGATGGGGAGAGGAGGAGGAGGAGTAGAGGAAAAAGGGGGCTTAGTCTGGGAAGGCCTCCTGGAGGAGGTGAGCTCTCAGTAGGGCTTTGAAGGGAGGAAGAGAGTTGATTTGGTGGATGTGTGGAGGAATGGCAATCCAGGCCAGGGGTCCATGGTGGGTCAGGCGAGAATGAGGCACAGTGAGGAGGTTAGCGGCAGAGGAGCGGAGGTGCAGGCTGAGCTGGAGAAGGAGAGAAGGGAGAGGAAGTAGGAGGGGGCAACGTGATGGAGAGCTCTGAAGCCAAGAGTGAGGAGTTTCTGTTTGATTTGTAGATTGACAGGCAGCCACTGAAGATTTTTGAGGAGGGGAGTGACATGCCTGGAGTGTTTCTGTACCAAGATAATCTGGGCAGCAAATTGAAGTATAGACTGAAGTGGGAAGAGACAGGAGGATAGGAGATCAGAAAGGAGGCTGATGCAGTAATCCAGTCAGGATAGGGCAAACCAAGTTGGTTTAAATTAGTTTAATGCAGGTGACAGAGGACGCAGGTGGAGGGGCCAGGGGGTTTTGGTACCAAGAGGTTAGGGAAACTTGAGGGCTAGAGGAGAATGTAACAGGGACTATTAGAAGAGAAACAGAATGGGGCACAGTGGACACCCGTCCCCCCCCCCCCGCCCCGCCCACCAACATTGTAATATCAGGTAAAGGCAAGGACACCAGGAAAAGCATTGGAATAGGTCATATTTGGTGTTTTAAAGCATACGATGGTTTGGAAGTTGGTATTTTTATTACAAGACCTTCTTTATCACCATACACTTCTGTTCAAGGCCTCCAACTCAGACTGTTATTTCTTTCATCCACCAATATCTAATTTGGACCCATTTGAGATGAACATTAGAAAAAAAAAAAAAAACAGAAAAAAAGAAAATCAGATGATATCATCCTGATCAAAGAAAATGTTCCCTGTCCCTGAAGTCCTTCATGGACAATAAAAACAGTATGGCCTAGTGGAAAGAGCATGGGCCGGAGAGAGAGTCAGAAGACCTGAGTTTTAATTCTGGCTCCACCACACACCTGCTGTGTGACCTTGGGCAAGTAACTTCATTTTTCTGTGCCTTACCTGTAAAGTGGGGATTCAGTACCAGTTCTTCCATAGACTGAGTCCCACGTGGAACCTTATATCTACTCCAGCACTTTGTACAGTGTTTGGCACATAAACACTTAATACCTCTATTATCATCATCATCATCGCCATTGTTATAATAAGCTCCCAAAACATTCCCTTGGGGCTAAAATATAAAAATGAAAGAATTTGGTGATGTTATCCTATTGCTAGGGTTCAAGGAAAAACCATTGATGTCACATTCATTCATATTTGAGGGCTATGTGCAGAGCACCGTACTAAGTTCTTGGAAAGTACATGTATGTCCACAGAATACCCTGATGCACAGAATCCCTCGCTTTGTTGTGATATCCAGGATCCTTCGCTTTGTTATGATACCTAGAATTCCTTGCTCTGCTTTCTGCTCATGCGCCGTATATTTCTAACTGCACCATACTTATGTAGGCCTTAGATAAGCCTTTGGCAAGCGGCCACCTTTGTCCGCTTCTGTATAAAAGCCCACCCCACACCTGTTGAGGTGCGGATGCTCCAAGGATGTCCCGTGGAAGGGGACTGTCCTTGCACCAGGACCTCGACGGCAACTGAGAGATTAAAGGAGATATGAACCCCATTGCAAAGGCTCTTCTCTCTTTCTTCGGTCTCGCTGAATCCAGAATGAATCTGCTTAGAGCTAAACTCCTGTGTTACAGTACAATTCAGCAATAGAAAGAATTCCCTGTCCACACTGGGTTTACAGTCTAGAAGGAGGAGACAGACATCAGAACAAGTCAACAGGCATCAATACAAATAAAATTATAGATATACCAACACACACAAGTGTTGTGGGGCAGGTAGAGCAAAGGGAGTGAATCAAGGTGATGTGGAAGGGAAGGGAAACTGAGGCAATGTGGGCTTGTTCTGGGAAGGCCTCTTGGAGAAGGTGAGCCTTCAGTAGAGCTTTGAAGGGGGAAGTGTGATTGATGGATTTGAAGAAGGAGGGCGTTCCAGGTCAGAGGTAGGAAGTGGGCCAGGGGTCAATGGCAGGACGGGTGAGATCGAGATGCAGTGAGAAGGTTGGTACCAAACGAAGTGAATTGTGCAGGCTGGGATGTAGACAGAGAAGGGAAGTGAGGTAAGAAGGGGCAAGGTGATGGAGAGCTTCAAGGCCAATAGTGAGGAGATTTCATTTGAAATGGAGATTGATAGACAACCCCTGGATATTTTTTTCAGGGGGTGGTGGGAGGGGAGGGGCAAGCCCAGAACTTTTCTGTAGAAAGAGAGAATCAAGTTCTTGCTAGATGGGTTCCCATCCAAAAAAAGAAGTTCTGGTTTTCATAGCAATCTAACTGAATGGATGAGTCCGCTTAGCTAACAGCCATAGTCAAGACTTTCTCCAAATTTGAAATTCTGTTGCAAAGCTAATTCGGTGCCTAGTTGCCTAAGGCTTTTATCAAGATCCCAGACACTTAAGTCACACTCTATTTTGGGAACAAGCCAGGAGACCAAAGAAGCAGCTTAAGTAGTGGATAGAGAAGCAGCGTGGCTCATTGGAAAGAGCACGGGCTTTGGAGTCAGAGGTCATGGGTTCGAATCCTGGCTCCGCCACATGTCTGCTGTGTGACCTTGGGCAAGCCACTTAACTTCTCTGAGCCTCAGTTCCCTCTTCTGTAAAATGGGAATTAAGACTGTGAGCCCCACGTGGGACAACTTGATCACCCTGTATCCCCCCCAGCGCTTAGAACAGTGCTCTGCACATAGTAAGCGCTTAACAAATGCCATTATTATTATTATTATTATTATTATTATTATAGAGCATGGGCCTGGGAGTTGAAAGGACCTGGGTTCCAACACCAGCTTTGCCATTTCTCTGCTGTGTGACCTTGGGCAAGTCACTTCACTTATCTGGACCTCCGTTACTCCAAGCCAAAGATGGTGATTAACACTGTGAGCCCCATGTGAGACGTACCACATCCAATGTGACTACCATGTATCTACCCTGCGCTTAGTACAGTGCGTGACACATAGTAAGTGCTCAAATACCACAGAAAGACCCCATCTCAAGCATCTCACAGGGCATTTCTAGAAGAAAAAGAAAAAAGTTTCAATTGACTGTCAAATTTTCTTTGAGGGTTAAAAAAATGTTAAGTCTCAATTTACAGTTTTCCCTGCTCAACACTGAACTTCACAGGACTTTGAAAATATAAAAACAAAGAAGAAGCATAATGACTATGCTGTTACATGCTTATTGTGAAATGCTGTTGTACGCTCTGGAGCATACCCAATCTAATCAGGTTGGACAAAGTCCCTGTCCCACATCAATCAATCAATCGTATTTATTGAGCGCTTACTGTGTGCAGAGCACTGTACTAAGTGCTTGGGGAGTACAAGTTGGCAACATATAGAGACAGTCCCTACCCAAGAGTGGGCTCACAGTCTAGAAGGGGGAGACAGAGATCAAAACCAAACATATTAACAAAATAAAATAAATAGAATAGATATGTACAAGTAAAATATATAGAGTAATAAATATGTACAAACATATATACAGGTGCTGTGGGGAAGGGAAGGAGGTAAGATGGGGGATGGAGAGGGGGATGAGTGGGGGGATGGGGATCACAATCTTAATACCCGTTTTACAGATGAGGTGATAGGCACAGGAATGAAGTGATCTGCCCAAAGTCACACAGCAGACAAATGGTGCAGGCAGAATTAGAACCCAGGTCCGTCTGACTCCCAAGCCCATGCTCTATCCACCATTTGAAGGTTCACATGGTAACAGAACGCAACTCCCAACTCCCAGCGGAATGTTCCCCATAGAAATAAGCACTTAAGATTTAACTAGAAGACATTTTCGCCCAAAATGTCAGCCACTTGTAATTCACCTGGTACTCATTTGGCCAGACCAGAAATAACCACAGTTTGGGGAACAGAGATGATGAACTGTCTATGGCTTTGTATTATGGAGAAAATAATAATGATTTTGTTTCCACCAATGAAAGTAAATGAAATCTTAAAATATGAGGGAAATCATTTTGAGAATAAAACTTATTCTTCAAATATTCTGAAGAAAGTATTTTATTGTACTCCAGACACATCAGTTTGAGCAGATTCATCCTTGACCCTTGTAGTGTGGCTTTATAAGTGAATCTTTGATTTGCAAGGAGGAATAAAAAAAAATACATCTTCAGGAACACTGAACCTACATAAGGAAAGCAAATAGGCGGCATACAGGATGCAGTGTTCTAATGTTCAGAATGAAATGACACCATCTAGTTAGCTTGATTAGATCTTATGCAAAAATCTTAAATAGATAAAAAGGATTTTTTTGTGTGATGTGTTACTCTGTGTAACATAAGCTATCCAGGTGATATCGCCTAGGGACTCCATCAGGAACAGAGGCCTCATTCATGACTGGATCGCATCATCTCTACGAGCTAGGATTTGTCATCATCTGTCTCCTAGCTCATTGGCTGTTGCTTAGCAACAGTTCAATCTCACAGAGTATTTGCTGTAACAAATTAGTAGTGTTACCATAACAACCATCTTTGTTACTTAATTAAATTGATTTGACTCAGACTTGCTTTTCATGAAGCTAGTGTGTTGTGTGAAGTAGTAAACATGGACTCACAGCTAGCCATTCATTCATACTTCGAATATACTAGCCCCCCACACCCAAGACACAGAACAGGAAGAGTCACAACTATCCACTGGAATGCTAAGGGCAAACCTCTTTCAGAAAGGAACTTTTTAGGAACACGACAGAGCTAGAGAGTGGAAGAGGGACAAAAACATGTCCAGTGACCCCTTCATTTGCTGCTGTTTGGGACCTGCTGGGAACATGATGTAGTGCATAGAACATAGGCCTGGGAATCAAAATGTCATGGGTTCTAATCCTGGCTCTACCACTTGTCTGCTATGTGACCTTGGGTAAGTCACAACTTCTCTGCCTCAGTTACTTCATCTGTAAAATGGGGATCAAGACTGTGAGCCCCACATGGGACAGGGACTGTGTCCAACCCACTTTGGTTTTATCCATGCCAGCACTAAGAACAGTGCCTGGACAAAAAAAAAAACCAAAAAAAACAAACCCATTATTATTGTTATTATTATTATTTTTTTTTTTGGTTTCTGGTTTTGGAGAGCTATTACAAACCCAATAGGTGGGACAGCCCAGTAGGCCAGGAATAAAGGCACATATCTACGTCCCATGAGCAGGATTTTCTCTGACCGATAAGGGTCGAAGACAAGAGATTCTTGATTCTGACAACAAGAGATAGGTAGCTGTTTGGAGCCTCAGTTTCTCTGAAGCAGAATGGCCTAGTGGACAGAGCACAGGCCTGGGATCCAGGAGGACCTGGGTTCTAATCCTGACTCTGCCATTTTCCTGCTGTGTGACCTCGGACAAGTCACTTCACTGTGCCTCAGTTACCTCATCTGTAAAATGGAGATTAAGACTGTGAGCCCAGTGTGGGACAGGGACTCCAAACTGATAACCTTGTGTCTACCTCAGAACTTAGAATAGTGCTTGGCACATAGTAAGCACTTAAAGACCGTCATTATTACGATGGGAACACCACCAGTGTGTCCACCATTTTTGCACCTCTAAGCTGTAGTGATGGTATCAGGATAGGAAAATGCTATTTTCAATTCCTTAATGAAATAGACGATGAGAATTCAAAGAGGAGTGGGGAATGGCTGAAGGGGCTCTAGTGGAATGCTAATTGCAAGCTTCTCTCCTATTACAGACAATAGGAGAGGAACTCTAATTCATATTTAGCATGTTTCCTAATGGAGTATGATACCTCGTAACTAAAAACACTTCAAGGTTTTAGCTATACTTTCAATAAGACTTAAGAGTTTTAGTTTTTCTTAATTTTATCTGATAGTACCATGCTGGCTTCCTGCAAATTTACTTGTAAAACCCGAGTTGTGCTTCCTTTATAAGATTTTAAATGAATTGCTTAGACTAATTTGGGGTTTCTCACTGTGTGACTGATTTCAACCCCAAATATAGTGCCGGGAATGAATGTTCTTCACAGTTAAAGCTGGAATCTTTGCAAACAATAGCCAAGAAAGACAATAACCCGAATGACTAACAGGAAAAATAGGAATGAGGATCAAACAAAATGCTGAAAAATAAAGCAGTCTAAATTACAAGGTACCCAGTGCACTGCTACATGGAATGTTTGGCACTCTGTAATTCAAGATGCTATCACTAGAATGATAATATTTCTCACTTTAACCCCATTAAACTCTCTCCAAGAAAGCTAGTTCTCTTTTCACTGATAATAGGCTTGTTTTCCCTTCCCAAAAGATTCATTTCCTAGGAGACATTAATTTTGCCTTAAGTGTTTAATCATTTCATTCTGAAAAGTAAAAAAAAATTGTATTGCAACCCCTCAAAGATGCTTGGCTCTAGATGAAAATAGAAACTCTTAACGAAACACCACTGGAAGTTCCAGAGCTAACATTCCTCATTTCCCCAGAATCTCCTTAAGAAGCTAGAGGTCAGCTGTGCAACTTTGGGCAGGTCACAACTTCTCTGTGCCTGTTAGTGCATCTGTAAAATGGGGATTAAGACTGTGAGCCCACTGTGGGACAACCTGATCACCTTGTAACCTCCCCAGCACTTAGAACAGTGCTTTGCACATAAGCGCTTAGTAAATGTCATTATTATCATTATCTCAGTTCCTGTTTGCTGAAAGTCAGTTAGAATGATTAGAATGGGGTTCTCCAAAGCTAACAAAAGCTATGGAAAGGGACACTCAGACCACAGGAACTCAGATATTTGGGACTTTGCTGAGACATTCCAGCTCTGCATTGCTGCTTTTCCTTTCTCTCGAACAATACTGACAGGCATCATCCGCAATAAATGACTTTGAAATTATCTGTCACCCATGATGATGTGGCATTCTTAAGGTGTTGGAATTGAGATCTCTCCCCATCCACCACTCTAGGTTAATCTTGCAATCAACTTGCTAAATTTATTGAATAGTTGGGGCAGAGGGTATGAGGTAAAAGAATGAGGAGGCAAAGTCCAGTTGAAGAGTGAGGTGTAGCTTGATGATCAGTAAACAGGAAGATAGCTTGAGGTACGCATCTACCACCTCTGTTACATTGTACTCTTCCAAGCACTTAGTACAGTGCTCTGCACACAGTAAGTGCTCAAAAGGCAGGGGAGGGGTGCCTGTAGGTAGATAAAAAGCACAAACTAGTGGAAAGAGCAAGAGCCTGGGAGTCAAAGAACCTGGTTTCTAATCCCAGCTCTGCCACTTGTTGCTGTGACCTTGGACAAGTCACTTCACTTCTCAGTGCCTCAGTTACTCCATCTGCACAATGGGATTCAAGCTGTGAGCCACAGTTACTCCCCACCTTCAAAACACGTCTCCTCCAAGAGACCTTCCCAGACTTCTCCCATTCTTCTGCATCACCCTGACTTGTTCTCTTTGTTATTCCCCACTCTCAGCTACAGGGCACTTATGTACATATCTGTAATTTATTTCTTTGTATTGATATCTGTCTCCCCATGCCAGTCTGTAAGCTCACTGTGGGTAGAGAATGTTTCTATTTTATTGTATTCTCCCAAGTGCTTAGTACAGTGGTTTGCACACAGCAAGTGCTCAATAGGATTGAATGAATGAATGAATGAATGAATGAACATGGGATGTGATTATCTTTTAACACTTTTAAGTACCATAAAAACGGAGTTGGAAGTGGAGACTCAGTCTAAAGAGAGGCGCCTCAAGGATGTGAAGATTTCAAACAACTGAATTCTGTGTTTGATTAAGCAAGATGGGGATAAGGTAAATCCCTGACTACATTCCACACATTTGGGCCTGAATGGTAGCAGCATGGACTAGCGGAGAGAGAGCATGTGGTTTCTAATCCTGGCTCTGCCACTTGTCTGCTGTGTGACCTAGGACAAGTCACTTCACTTCTCTGTGCTTCAGTTACCTGATCTGTAAAATGGGGATTAACACTGAGTCTTATGTAGAACAGGGACTGTGACCAACCTGAATAACTTGTACCTACCCCATTGCTTAGTATATAGTAAGCACTTAAAGTACCATTAAAAATATTAAGAATGATTTTGTAGGGTGAAGGAAGTCTCCTGGTGCAGAAAAAGAGATGTGACATTATGATTTCCCCACATCTCTAATCTCATTCATTGAGTCTTGAGTGCAGATCACTGAACTAAGCACTGGAGAGAGTACAACACAACAATAAACAGACATTCCCTGTCCACAACAAGTTTACAGTCTAGATGTGGAGAGATACACATTAATATAAATAAATTTGGGTGGGGTAGAAGTAGTTTTCTCTTCACAGTGGAATGAGTTACTTTTTTTCCCTCCAGCCCTTAGAAACAAGCTCCACAGGATAAGAAGTCTCTTTATAACCTAAACAAGCTCAGGAAGCTAGTCCAGAAGTGGTGGGGTGGGGTTTGCTATATCATTAGCATTTTTTTTAAATATATATTATCAGACACCACGTTTAATTGGTCTCCATTAAAAAAAAAACCCTCAGGCAGAGTTCCCTTGGGGATTCTGAACAGATTTCTACCCTTCCTAAAGGCATAGATTGATAAAGGGCGCTTTTTGTTTATCTTCTTAAGTACCTTGTCAAGATAACTGAGTGGTTCTAGAACAATCACCTATCAATTAAGTCTCAGAATGTGGGCTTGAGCTGAGATTTATTTCTATAGTACTAGGAAGGGAATTTGTTCTACCTTTGTAGTTGCTTGCATCTCCAGGAGACCATTCATGAACCACGCCTTGGTAAACGGGGAGGGGGGGTGGGGGGGAAGAGAAGAAAAGCAGTCCATGTCCATTCATGAACCACGCCATTGGTAAACAGAGGGTTAAAAAAAAAAGAAGAAAAGCAGTCCATGTAAAATATGTCTCCAATCACATTGAAGAGTCTTGTACCCAGTAAATTGAGTGATGAAGAAGAGGCTTGTTTTTAACTTGACAGAGTTGACTCATGGGAAAATAACTATGAAGCATTATGGTCCAAAAAGTTACAAAAGTCTCAAGACTCCTTAGAAGATGTAAATGTTAACAATACCACCATATTTTTAGTGGAGCAGAATTTCATACTCCCCTCCCAGGTAATTTCACATCAGTTATATCACTTTATCCTCACCACACTGTTGTAAAGTAGAGAAAAGCAAGAATTAGTATCTTCATTTGACTGATGAGAAAAAGATCAGGAGAGATTTAAACTTACCCAATCTCTAAACTCCAGCCACAAGTTAATAGAGAATTAGAACCCAGACTTCTTGACTTCCAGTCCAATACTCTTTCCAGTAGGTCAGGTTAACATTCAATGGTGGTTCAGAAAAGGGCAGTGAGGACAGAAGCAACTGCAGGGAAAAAAAAGAAAGAGAGCATGATTAAGTAAATAATTCAGGGAAGAAGAGTGTTGAAAAAGCTCTAAGGAGCAGAGACCCCCAAAAAGTCAGAGGATCATAGAATACCTCTTTTGCAGCAAGGTAAAGAACATTCAACTCAAAAAGTATAAACCAATCATCAGGAGATGCAAAAATACCAAACATTCCCTTTACCCCATACCCAAAAACTACACTAATTACATAGATAATTCTTCTCTCTACCACCACTTCCTGTCCCTTTTAAAGGCATCCTATTCCAACAAGTGAGACCCATTCAAAATAAATTGCCTGTCTCCTCACCTGGATGAAGTTAGTGCTGCCCAGAGTAAATTGGCTGAACAGCTATTTACAAATCTGCTTTGGTAATCCTTAAATGTCTGATAAACCCCTGATAATGTCTGATAAATGTCTGGTAAAAATAACAAAAAAAAATTCCAGAGAGTAACTTGACCTCTTTGAGATAATGTTTTGTGCAAGATGGTACCAGCCATTGAATTTTGGTTTCTGCCGTTAGATATTTATTAGTCACTCAATAAATCAATAATATTTATTGAACATCTATCATACATTGAGCACTAACTAGGTACTTGGGAAAGTACAATAGAAGAGGACATTATCCCAGTCTTCATGTAGCTTACAATTTAGCTGGGGAAACAGACTTGAAACAACTAGGAGGGGGACGTGTTCAAATACTAGTGTGAAATGATTTATGCAAAATGCAACAAGAAGTAATGAGTGCAAAAGTGCTAAAATGATAATAAGGAGGAAGTAACTGGAGGAGAAGAAAAATTAATTGGAAAAAGCCTCCTGGAGGAAGTGAGATTTCAGGGGGATTTTGAAGATGGGAAGTGCTGAGGGATCACAAATTTGAAGGGACACGAAGCTCTAGGAAGGAAGAAGAGTATGAGCTAGGGTCTTAATTGAGAGAGTTAATAATGAGACAGATTTGGAGCTAATCAGATTAGACCCAGTCCCTGTCCTACATGGGGCTCACAATCTAAGTAGGAGGGAGAACATGTATTTAGCTTATTGCGGGCAGAGAAACTGTCTATCATATTGCTATTTCTAGACTGTGAGCCCGTTGTTGGGTAGGGACCATCTCTGTATGTTGCTGATTTGTACTTCCCAAGCGCTTAGTGCAGTGCTCTGCACACAGTAAGTGCTCAATAAATATGACTGACTGAATGAATGAATGTTTGACATGACAGTGAGTGGGAAATCTTTGGTGGCATGGCAAAACGTGTGCAGAATGATATGAGAAGCAGCATGGCCTAGGGGAAAGAGCATGGGTGTGAATAAATACCACTGATTGATTGATTGAGTCAGAGGACCTGGGTTCTAATTCTGGCTCTGCTGCACAAGTGAACTTGTGACCTTGGACAAGTCACTTTTTATGGTATTTGTTAAGTGCTTACTATGTGCCAAATATTGTTCTGAGCAGTGGGGTCAGTACAGACAAATCAGGTTGGACACAGACCCTGTCCTGCATGGGGATCACAGTCTAAGTAGGAGGGAGAACAGTTATTGAATCCCTATATACCGTTGATGAAACTGAGGATCAGAGAAATCAAGTGACTTGCCCAAGGTCACACAGCAAGCAGTTGACAGAGCCAGAATTAGAACCCAGGTCCTCTGACTCCAAGCCCCGGGTTTTTTCCACTAGGCCACTTAACTTTTCTGTATCTCTGTTACCTCATCTGTAGAATGGAGATTAATCAATTGTATTTATTGAGCACTTACTGTGTGCAGAGCACTGCACTAAGCATGTGGGAGAGTACCATCAATGGTATTTATTGAGCACTTACTGTGTACAGTGCACTGTATTAAGAGCTTGGGAGAGTAAACTCTAAAAATATGACAGACATATTCACTGCCCACAAGAAGCTAAATAATTGTCCTCCCTCCTACTTAAACTGTGAGCCCCATTTGGGACAGGGACTGTGTCCAGTCTGATTAGCTTGTAACTACTCCAATGCTTAGATCAGTGTTTGGCACAGAGCAAGTGTTTAACAAGCATTGTTGTTGTTGTTATCATTCTCCTTCTTCTTATTATTATTATCATTTTAGAAAGGTGGACCAAGAAACAGAATTAAGTATAACCTGGAGATGTGAAAGGCTGGAGGCAGGGTATCCGATGAAGAAGCTGATAGAATGATAATGATAACAGTGGTATTTGTTAAGCACTTACTATGTTTCAAGCACTGTTACATGTTGGGGAAGATACAATAAAATCCACTCAGACATAGTCCCTGGCCCTCAGGGGGCTCATAGTCTAAGAGGGAGGGTGAACTGGCATTTAATCCCCATTTTACAGATATGTAAACTCAGACACAGAGAAGTGAAGTTATTTGTCCAAGGTCACACAGCAGGCAAGAAGCAAAGATAGGAGAGAACTCAGCTCTCCTGACTCTCAGGCCCACATTCTTCCCACCAGGCCATACTGCTTGCGTGTCCAGAAGTAGGTGACGGGGCCATGGAACTTTAAAATAAGGTGACTGAGGCACAGAGAAGTGAAGCAACTTGCCCAAAGTCACACAGCTGACAAGTGGTGGAGCCGAGATTAATTGTATCCAATCTAACTTACATCTACCCCAGTGTTTAGTATCTACCCCTGCTTGGCACATTCATTCATTCAAATTTATTGAGCGCTTACTGTGTGCAGAGCACTGTACTAAGCACTTGGGAAGTATGTCAGCAACATATAGAGACGGTCCCTATCAACTAATCATATTTATTGAGCACTTACTGTGTGCAGAGCACTGTACTAAGCACTTGGGAAGTACAAGTTGGCAACATATAGAGACGGTCCCTACCCAACAGTGGGCTCACAGTCTAGAAGGGGGTGACAGAGGCACGTAACCGTTATGATGCTGAAAGCTGTGACCCCCATCGGGGGACCCCAGAAGGGGACATGATTCCGACCTCTCTTCTTCGAAGTGCTGAAGCTGCTGTTCCCAGTGGCTGGAGTCCCCATGATCCAGCACCACATCGAGGCCTGTGCTCAGATCCCAGGATTACAGCAAATCCTGCCTATTGGATTCTACCAGGTGGATGAGGCTCTCAGTCACTTTCTGGCCAGCACCCAGAGGGAGTTCAATATGCCCATCAGCCCAGCATGCACACACTGCTCCTCTGCTGCTCACCTCCTCACAGTGCCTCATTCTCACCTGTTCCACCATCGACCCCTGGCCCATGTCCTACCTCTGTCCTGGAATGTCCTCCCTCCTCACATCTGCCGAATTAGCACACTTCCCCCCTTCAAAGCCCTACTGAAGGCTCATCTCCTCCAGGAGGCCTTCCCAAACTGAGTCCCCCTTTTCCTCTGCGCTTCCTCCTCTCCCCATCACCCCAACTGCCTCCCTCTGCTCTACCCACTCCCAGCCCCACAACACTTGTGTATATATGTACATATTTATTATTCTATTCATTTTATTAATGATGTATATATATCTATTTATATTGATGCTATTGATGCCTGTCTATTTTGTTTTGTTTTGTTGTCTGTCTCCACCCTTCTAGACTGTGAGCGCATTGTTGGGTAGAGATTGCCTCTATTTGTTGTGAATTGTACTTTCCAAGCACTTAGTACAGTGCTTTACACACAGTAAGTGCTTAGTAGTCAGGGTCATAGGTTCTAATCCTGGCTCCACCACTTGTCTGCTGTGTGACTTTGGGGAAATCACTTAACTTCTCTGTGCCTCGGTTACCTCCTCTGTAAAATGGGGATTAAGACTGTGACCCCCACGTGGGACAACCTAATTACCTTGCATCTCTCCCAGCGCTTAGAACAGTGCTTGGCACACAGTAAGTGTTTAACAAATGCCATTATTATAAAAAATATGATTGAATGAATGAATGCATGAATGAATGCTTCTGATCCAGTAGTCAAGTTAGGATATCATGAGTTTAGTTCAATGTGGGCAGTTATATTGTACTCTCCCAAGCACTTAGTACAGTGCCCTGCACACAGTGAGTGCTTAATAAATCTGATTGATTGACTGATTGATTGGTCAGTTGAGTTCCTGGATTAGGGTGGCAGCCATATAGATGGAGAGGAAAGATCGGAAATATTGTGGCATATATACCCCATTCCTGACACAGTAATACTAATAATATTATTGGTATTTGTTAAGCGCTTACTATGTGCCAAACACTGTTCTAAGTGCTGCGGGAGATACAAGGTAATCAGGTTGTCCCACATGGGGCTCACAGTCTTCATCCCCATTTTACAGATGAGATAACTGAGGCACAGAGAAGTCAAGTGAGTTGTGCAAGGCCACACAGCTGAAAAGTGGCAGAGTCAGTATCAGGGGAAAGGTATCACCAGCAATAACAGCAGGAGTTATGCCTGCTGGGGAATCCACAGATAAGATTCTCAGAAAGTTAGCTTCTTCACTTAAAGTAAAGGCATGTTCTTTTCCACTCCACTCACAAAGCTGGAATTAGGAAAAGGCAATTCAATCTGTCACTGACATTTGCTGACAGTCGCCTGAGTATTTCACGTTGTACTAAGCACTTGAAAATTCATATTTAAAATCTCGTTTTTCTGACCATGATGTTTCTCCATCGTGGAGTCCAAACTGTGCAAAAACTAGCCAACGGATAAAATAACTGGGTAGCCTACAATCCCCTCTTAGAACAAGCAGGTGCAGATATATTGTTCACGGAGAGTCAAACCCTGGAACTTTGGGTGGTCGCCAATGAGGGAGGGTGTTCATTGATAGCCAGAACCTGAAACTTTGGGTGCTAGCCAATATGGGAGGGTATTCTTTGATAACCAGGTCCTAGAGCTTTGGGCAGGAGCCAATGAGGGAGGGTACTTAGGTGCCCAACGCTACAGTTTTAACACAGTGGCCTCTTTAACGTGACAAATAAACCCTGGAGCCTAGAGCTGCTGATTCCAGTGAAGCCAGCTTCATAAAGGTCAGGTTGACAAGAAAATGGCTCTCAGCAAGGTCATCAGGTCAGACTGAAGAAGATGCTCTCAGTCAAGAGTGGGGGATAATTCCTTAGCTTTGCCTCTGGTATTAAGGGCTAAGACTTAATGGCCACTCCTGATTGGCATTTTATTGATTTTGCTAAATATCTTGTTACCCTAGTTGGGATTTGTTGTAATGTTATGATGTAAATGCTTTCATGTCATTACGGTCCTTTGTTGAATTTTACAACATTGAGTTACATCTAGACTTTGATGGAACAAGCTAATTGTAACAGTAGCTTTTTGTTTTTTTGTTTTTTCTCTGCGCTCTTTTACAACTGCTCACTGTCATCTTTCCTTTCCCCATTTCAAAAAAGTAATAGTCCAGGTTTATAAAGTCAGAATATTAGAGACCAATTTTTCTTATCTTCATTCCAGTGAAAAGCTGAAGAGAGAAAATTTCTTGTTTTGAAAAGCTTTGAATATGCATTTGTTTCCATTACTTGACGTCTTCATTTTGGGGACTTTTGCAAGACTAAATTGCTAGCATTTTCATAGCCTACATTTGTTATTACATATAATGAGATGGAGAAAGTTGGATTGAAGCATAATCAATTTATTTATTGAGGGCATATTCTGGGCAGAACACTGTACTAAGCTCTTAAGAGAGCAAAACACAGCAGAATTAGTAGACATGTTTCCTGCCCATTGCAAACTTACAGCCTAGTGGGGAAGACCGACATTAATTTAAAAGATCAGCACTGTGACCCCACTGTTGGGTAGGGACTGTCTCTATATGTTGCCAACTTGTACTTCCCAAGCGCTTAGTACAGTGCTCTGCATACAGTAAGCGCTCAATAAATACGATTGAATGAAAAAAGTTGGTATATCAAATGCAGAGTAATTAGAGTAATAATAATTATGGTATTTGTTAAGTACTTACTATGGGCCAAGCACTGAATGAAGTGCTAAGGGAGATGTAAGATAAGTAGGTTACAGTCTCTGTCCCTCATGAAGCTCATAGTTTAAAGGGGAGAGAGAACAGGCATTTAATCCCCATTTTAAAGATAAGGAAACTAAAGCATGGAGAAGTTAGGTGACTTGCCCAAGGTCACACAGCAGACAACTAACGGAGCTGGATTTAGAACCCGGATCCTCTGATTCCCAAACTGTACTCTAACAGTACTCTACCTGAGGGAAGAACCCTCTGTTAGCAAATTGCTAATTTTCCTGGGTAGGCACTATCCCCTTTGGGAACAGGCATGCTTTGCTGCTTGTTCTTAAGGATTTCTTAGGATGTTGATTCCACAATTTTCCTCAGTGACTCATGGCAGCATTTCCTCCTGGGCCTTTCTCATAACTAATAAAAACAATAATGGTATTTGTTAAGTGCTTGCTATGTGCTTGCTATGAGAAGCAGTGTGGCTCAGTGGAAAGAGCACGGGGTTGGGAGTCAGAGGTCATGGGTTCTAATCCCGGTTCCGCCACTAATCAGCTGTGTGACTTTGGGCAAGTCACTTAACTTCTCTGTGCTTCAGTTCCCTCCTCTGCAAAATGGGGATTAAGACTGTGAGCCCCACATGGGACAACCGTGATTATCTTGTATCCCCCCAGCTCTTAGAACAGTGCTTGGCACATAGTAATCGCTTAACAAATACTATTATTATTATTATTATTATTATTATTAATGTGTCAAGCCCTGTTCTAAGGGCTGAGATAGATACATGACAATCAGGTCAGACAGAGTCTCTGTCCCACATGGGGCTCAGAGTCTAAGGGGGATAGAGAACAGGTATTTAGTCCCCATTTCACAGATGAGGAAACAGGCACAGAACACTGAAGTGACTTGCCTGAGGTAACATAGCAGACAAGAAGCAGAGCAAGATTAGAACTCAGGACTTCTGTCTCCCAGTCCCATGCTCTTTCCACTAGGCCATGCTCCTTCTCACCTCAATAACTCACCTAAATCTCTCCTACTAGGGTTGAGAAGCATTTCTTTCTCCGCTTTTCTCATTGGAAACTGGGAAACTGGCCCGCCACCTTCATTTAATGTGTTCTTTTTTGCCACAGGGAATAAACCACCTCCAGTCTTCAATTCCTCCCCTGAAGGACAACAATTTTGATTTTGGTATCTCCTTGGGTTGGGATCCATTTCTTTAAGTCAGTTTGATTTGAAGAGTGCTGTATTGTGAGTTTTAAAGATTCAGCTTCCAATGAAATCAACGGAACTGGATCATATTAACCTCAGGAGTCAGGGCTGGGAGTCATGAGACCTGGGTTTTAAACTTGATGTGACCTTTTACCTGCCGTGTGACATTGGACAAGTCCCTTAACTTCTATATGCCTCAGTTTCCTCTTCTGTAAAATAGGGGTGAATGTTCTCTTTGTCCCTTAGCCTCTGAACCCCCAGAGGAACAGGGACTTTGCCAGATCTGACTGTACTGTTGTTACCTCCCCACTTTGTCTGGCACATAGTAACCCTGAACAAATACCACAATCCAGAAGCAGTGTCACTTAGTAGATACAGCACAGGCCTGGGAGTAAGAAAGACATTGGTTCTAATCCTAGCTCTACCACTAATCTGCCATGCAACCTTGGGCAGGTCACTTCTCTATGCCTCAGCTATCTCATCTGAAAAATGGGGATTAAGATTGTGAGCCCTATGTGGGACTAGGACTGTGGTCAAGCTGATTGTCTTTTATCTACCCTAGCGCTTAGTACAGTGGTTTGCACATCTTAAGTACATAAACAAGTCCCACAGTTATTATTATCTTGGTTTTAATGAGGGCTCTGGGCAAACTTCGGCAAGACTGCAAATCTTCTAGTAAAACAGCATAACTCTTCAGCCTGATACAAGATATATTAGCCTTGACACTAGTCTTCCAAATGTGGACACAAGCAAGGATCACAGAACCTAAGTACTCTTCTTTAAAAAAGATTGCAAAGTAAAAAGAAAAGCACTATTCATATTAACCATAATAAATAGTATAATTAACCTTTAACAGGAATGCGGATTACTTAATAAAAGGAAGATGTAGAAGAGAAAAACCTTCTTGGAAATTGTCTTCTCCCGCTTAGATTGTGAGCCTCTTGTGGGCAAAGTACAGTGCCAGAAATTGATTTTCTTGTAATTATCCCAGCAATTGGTACAGTGCTTTGCATGTTGCAAGCTTTTAATAAATGTTAGTAATAATGAAACAATACCAATAAATTGCCTTAAACAGTCTCCATTCTCAGTTCCTTTCTATGAGTTAAGTATTTGTTTCTTCAATGAGTTACTGTTTTCTGTTATTGATCAAAATCACTTGGAAAATGCCTTCCCTCTTGGACAGTGGCAAAAATTTGGAATCTAGCTTAAAAAAGATCTCTACCCAAGCAAGTATGCAACTGTTATTCTCATTCCAACAGCTACTACAACTCAACTTTCAGGTCCTTTTGGTTACTATAAAAATTTATTTTGTACCATGTTTCCTCCCCATGTCATAAATATTTGCAGGTTGCTTTTTGGATGTGTTTTCATTTTCCATTAAGACCCAGTCTTCCTCTTCCTTCAATATGCTGACAACACCACTTTGTTAAGGCTGATTGCCTCCATTTACATTGAACACCTCTTCTGCATATAGATTGATGAGTTTAATCAGCAAATCAGGAGGAAGATTTGGACATCAATCAATGTCGGCTTTCTTTCTTTCTAATTTCTGATTTGCTGCTTCTAGTTGTGAAGGCAATAAAATGATCTCTCTTAAAGGGAAAGCTTAGGAACTCCCCAAGATGGACATCTTCATCTGTCAAGAAGGTTCTAGTAAAATCCTGGGGAAATTTGTCTTTTTCTGGGAAAAAAAACCAACTTCCTCCTTCAAAGTCATGTTTCTCATGAGTCATCAAAAACTGATGGAGAAGATTGCATTAGCAATTGATTTACCATTGAAAAGAGAAGGTTTGTCTCACCTCCTTTTCAAAGGCTGGTTGTGTCTCTTCTTTCACTCGGTTTTAGGAAGCATTCTGTAAGACTACTGCCATCTTTTCCTTTACAATCATTGGATCCCTTTCTAGACATTCTCTTTCAAGGAGCAAATAGGATGATTCTGACCCCAGATGTGTCTTATTCCTGTATACTGTAAACTTCTGTGGGTAGGGATGGTGTCTACTAAGTCTATTGTATAGCATTTTCCCAAGTGCTTAGTACGAGGCTCTGCACATAGTAAGTGCTCAATACATACTCTTTATTGATCGATTATTTTACAGTGAACACCTCAGAGCCTTTGTCGGTCTAAATTGTCTTGGCCTCTAAGGAGGATGTTTCGCTTCAAATAATCCAAGGCTGACAGAGCTGAGAGAGACAGATACATTTTCGTCATAACTAAGAACTGCATTAGTTCTCATCTCCATTTTGTCTTTAATGTGTTCATGAGAAGGCTTTTAGGGGAGGGGGTGAGGGGAAGAGGACAAGGGTGGGGAAGAGAACTGGACCGAATGTGAACTAAACATCCCCAATTTCCCAATTGGGTCCAGTGACCCAACCTTGTTTCTTTCATTATTATTACTTTTAAACATATTTATGGCATCAGCAGTGTTCTTATTAAATACAACCCACTAGGGCTGCTTATGCAATTTATGTTTTTAATTTTGTAAATAGCGCTAGTTGCTATGGCTGTAAGTGCCACACAAATGTGTAAATAAGTAAATATAGCCCTCCAGTTACATCATGCTAGAGCACTGAAATATGACTTTTTTCACCAGATGACAGTGCTGACAGCAGGATTGCCATATCCATTAAATTATGCATACACACGTAAAGGGAGAGATACAATAAATTCATGTATTTGCAGTGTGGTATGGATATACTTTTTTCACCCAGAACGTCACACAATCCACTCATAACTCTACTGCTTGAGCAACTCATGAGCATTATTAGCAGGCTTAATTTACTATAAGTTGTTATAATACTCCCCCACCTCCTCAGACCACTCCTGTTCACCATTCTAAAATGAATGGGATTGATGAGACAGTAGGGATGGGACATTTATCTCAAATCAGTCTGATCACATTTGCTGTGAAAGAACGTGAGCTTCCTTCACAGCTTCCAGAAATAAATTCTGTGTATGGTATGTTTTGATGAGAGCTAACAGTAATTTAAATCTCCGCATTCCTTTAAAAACTGATACTAACCGAGACGAAAGGTATGCAATGACACAGAGCATCAGGAAGTAAGTGTTAAGCTTTGGGTTGGAGGTAACCACTCCTCTTTTCTCTTTTCCTTTTTCTTTGTATCTCACCTCAATGGGTACATTTGTTCATTCATTCATTCAATCGAATTTATTGAGCGCTTACTATGTGCAGAGCACAGTACTAAGTGCTTGGGATTGGTACATAATACAGGTGTGCATTGTCTAAACTGTATTGGATTGGATTTATGGAGTCCCTGGGCAAACTTCTGTGGTCATACTCCACCCACTTGAATGGTTTGAATTCTAAGCACGCTCATGAGCCTAATCCTTTGATTGGTTCCTGTAAACTGGATCTAATTGGTTTGGACTGTCTGTCAATCTTTTGACCCAGGAAAAAATTTCTACAGTTTATATTTGCTAAAGGGTTACTAATCCCCCTTCTCTCTCCCAGTTACCAGATAATGGAGGAATCATAGTGGGACACACAGAGATCAAGCGACAGAGAGAATAATAATAATGATTATAGTAATAATTCTGGTATTTGTTAAGTGCTTACTATGTGCCAGGCACTCAACTAAGCATTGGGGTAAGTACAGGAAAATTGGCTTGGACACAGTCCTTGTACCACATGGGGCTCACAGTCTTAATCCCCATTTTACAGATGACATAACTGAGGCACAGAGAAGTTAGGTAACTTGACCAAGGTCACACAGCTCACAAGTGGCAGATTTGGGATTATAGCTCAGGTTCTTCTGACTCTGAGGTCCATGCTCTATCTACTAGCTCATGCTGCTTCTAAACAGCCTAGTGCAGAGACCCTTGGCCATCGTTCCTCCAGGGGACAAAGAAGAGGTGGAGGATCACTATAGGAGGGAATGATACCAGTGCCACCACCTATCCGGGGAACAGAGAGGAGGTGGAGGGGCATGCTGGGGAGCAGAGGGATGCTCTGGAAATGGTTTTGTTGGGGTCATCTGCCCAGAGGAGGAAAGTATGGAGGCAGAGGGGGGCTTATCAAGGGATTGTGTCAGTGCCACCCCCTTAGCGGGGGACAGAGAGGAGGTGGAAAGGGGATCTGGGAGGGGTTGTGTCGATTAGAGGAGGTGAGCAGGCCTACTGGAGGGTTTGTGTTAATGCCACCACCCCAGAAGGCCACAGAGAGGAGGCATAAGGGGCCTCTGGGAGGCATCCCTGTTGATGCTCAGTCCTTCCAGGGGACTGAGAAGAGGTAGGTTGGGGGACAGCAAGCCACTCAATCAATCAATCATTTATTGAGCACTAACTGTGTGCAGAGCACTACACTAAGCGCTTGGGAGAGGACAGTATAACCATGAAACAGACACATTCCCTGCCCTCAACAACATTACAGTACAGAAGGGAAGACAGTTATTAATATTAGTAAATAAATCACAGATATGTGCTTAAGTGCTGTGGGGCTGGGCTGGGGGCAGGGTGGGTGAATAAAGGGAGCAACTCAGGGCAATGTCAGGCTCACCGGAATGAACCACCCTCCCTCCTCCCCATTCTGGCCCCTTGCCTCTGGGTTATCAACTAACACAGGTTGAAGGACTTCCTTAACCATTTATGAGGCAAGACATTGTGACAGTGCATCCCTTCACCTTGGAGGACTCTGCCAAATAACAGAGTCATCGTTCATATTAGTAGTAATCCTTTGGGGAACCCAACCGAAGAAAAATGCCCCCTAAAATTAGCTGGTTTCTGACACTGCTAAATGATTCAACCACCGTTTTCATGTATTTCATTATGGTTAGGTCCCATACAACCTTCTGAACAAAAATTGGAAAAATTTGGTCTTGAAACACTACTATCATCAGACAGTTTAAATAACAGGTTGAAGTATCCTTTTCAAAGGGTAGTTATGAACGTTTCATTACCAACCAATGAATTCCAAGTGGTGCACCACAGGGATTTAGTCTGGGGTTAACAATATCCTTAATGACTTTCACGATACAATGAAAAGCATGTCTAATATGTCTAATTGGTTAACTGACCAAATTTTATCAATTGAATAGCCAATTGAATAGCGTATTAGAGAGGGGCTTAGAGATACAGAGAATGAGGGCCTGGAGGCTGCCAGTTCCATGATAGGAAACCCAGGAAGGAAAGCACAGTACAAAAGAGAAAATGATCTTGTGTGGGCACAAAGGGTCCTAGGATCCTAGTGGACCACCAGCTGGGTTTAAATCAAGTAGGCAGTGTTGTTCTTTAAAAGACAATATGAATGAACACAAGAATTTTAGAAGATTATGGAAAATGTAGAAAAAAAATCAAGAGAACAACACTTTGCTGTCAAAAGGGTTAGAAAAATATAGACTTCAAGGAAAGATTAAAAGAATTTGGAATGGTCGACTAAAGATGATTTAACTCTTCCATAACTGTGAAGCATTGTACTTCAAAGAATCATCATGTCTCCATTTTGTCTACTGACACAAGGAACAGCTTTCTAAGTAAGATCCACTGAACAGTTGATGAGGCAACTGAAGTAAGCTGTAGAGCCTTCAACAAAGATCATTAAATAAATAGTTATGCATTCACCCAATGTTCACTAATTGCTTTGGTCCATGATTATTAATGTTGGGGAGTTGAGGAGTGACTATTCTGATATTGGGAGAAGCAACAAAACTTCGGCAGGCTCCTTCAAGCTTTGAGTCTAAGATGTCTTGAAATTAATGACAGTTGATGAATCATGCTCTGCAAAAATATGATGATTCTGATAAGGATTCCTTAGCGGGACTGTGCCTACCTACTATATTGTATTATACTTTCCAAGCGTTTAGTACAGTGCTCTCCACACAGCACGCACTCAATAAATATTATCAACTGATTGATCAGACAAGCTACAGATGCTATGCATATCTCTGAAAATATATACATTCAGATGAAAAACTGCAAACATAAATAATAGCTTTCGAAGCTACAAATGTATTCATGAGGCATATGACAAATCATTGCGATAATAAGGTGCCTATCCAAAAAAGGGCTCTAGACTTTTAAATTATAGAAAACAAATGGTTAATAATCATGCAAGGAGCAGGATAAGGACATTTTCTTCCTAACTAAACATTAAGGCAAGGACCCAAGCCATTTTTAAGAGAGATTTCTTTTGTTCTCCGTGATGTCAGTACTGTGGCAGTCAGCCAATGGAGAGGACAGCAAATGGGATGAGGTTGTTCTCCTCTAGCAAAGGCTTTGAGAAAGTGGAGTTACTAAGAGACAGACTCAAACAGAAACAGACACTTTATGGGGCAAACCCTTAGTATAGAAAACATCTAGGTTTAAGGCAAACAATGCTGAAGGGAGTGTGTCTTGTGGATTTTTCCATTCACACTTGTACATATGGGTAGGATCTTCCTGTCATTATCATCTTCTAAATTTAATGGACAGCTTTGTACATGTTGCTATATCCCTTTTACTGTAGTCATATATAAATTGCCTTTCATTTTACCTTCAAAAAATATCAAAGATGAAATCAGTGGGCATTTTCCTTGTATTTGAACTTTTCCTGGGAGATTCATAATCTTCTCATCTTCGAACAGAGCAGATAGGGTGGGAACTGCTTTCAGGTTAATCGCACATTGTGACACAAGAAACTGACACAACATCCCCTAAATTGTTTAAGTAGTGTCAATTTAAGAACACACACCCCAAAATTGTTCTTTGTGGGAATTCATGGAACCTCAATATTTGCTGGGGGTTTAAAAATAAAAAATATCAGACCTATTCATTCATTCATTCAATCATATTTATTGAGCGCTTTCTGTGTGCAGAGCACTGCACTAAGTGCTTGGGAAGTACAAGTTGGCAACATATAGAGACAGTCCCTACCCAACAACGGGCTCACAGTCTAGAAGAGAGTACAATATAATAGATTTGTTAGACATGTTCCTTGCCCAAAAAGAGCTTACAGTCTTAGATGGGGAGATAGACATTAACATAATTTAATAAATCACACATATGTTCTTACTATGCTAGTACAGCATAAGTAGGCTGTAAACTCACTGTGGGCAGGGAACAAGTCTACCAACTCTAATATTATACTCTTCCAAGGGCTTAGTACAGTGCTTTCCACATAGCGTTCCCTTCTAGACTGTGAGCCCACTGTTGGGTAGGGATCGTCTCTATATGTTGCCAACTTGTACTTCCCAAGTGCTTAGTACAGTGCTCTGCACACAGTAAGTGTTCAATAAATATGATTGATTGATTGATTATATTTTTACTCAGTCGCTTCCCCTATCCATACTTTATTTTAGTACCTACTTCCCTTGCCAGATTGCAAGCTCCTTGAGGGCAGGTAATTACCTCTACTAACACTATTACACTCTCCCAAGTGTTTAATACAGTTCTCTGCATAGAGTAAGCCCTCAATATATACTACTGATCGATTAATCAAGCATCTCTCTTTTCTAAAGGAAAAAGGGGAAAAAAAAAGATTAGAGCTAAGGTTCATTGTTTAGGCTTGCCGTTTCTTCCTAGGAAGAGACAAGATTAGAAAAAGATGAGGACAAGATAGAAAGACTTCTCCATCCCCTAGTGAATGAAAGACAGTTTATCAATTCAATGACAAAGTGCTGCAAGTAAAAACAAGTAAGCACTTTTAAGAGTGAAACTGACACAGAGTTTCCTCTTTGGTTTCCCTCAAGTCCATACGGAGGCCTCTTCTTCTGGACTCTCTGCTCCTATTTACAATTAGCTGCAATAATTCAAAGCAGACAGCTGTCTCGGAATCTGACTACGCAGGCACACCTGATCACGCTAATGCAGGAGTTGACTGAATCCCTGGGGGAAAGTTGGGGATGAGGGGAATGCCCCATAGTACTTCCACACCTCCCTGATTAGTGTCTGAAGCTGGACCCTTTTGCTTCTGGGAGATTAATCAAACCTTCTCTCAGCCTCTAATTGGATGACAATCAGTTTCTGAGGGTGTGCTGAATGTGGGGTGATGCTCCTTGTCCTTATATTTTATACTTCACCCACTCCTTTCATTGCTGGCCAGTCTTGCCACCAAACTCTCTTTTCTAAGGTGATCCATTTGTTTTCTAACAGCTTCTATAAAGCAATTGGATCTATTTGCCCAGCGTAACTGAAACCCCTCCATATTTTTGATTAAAGACACAACACATCTTTCTCTCTGGTTGTTGAGGAGTTCCTGACAAAGTGGTGGTCAGAGTGGTGCCCAGACATCTATTTTAAGCTCCTATGCTATGTGCCAAGCACTGTAATAAGTTCTGTGGCCTGTTCTCCTTAAGCATTTTGGTATTGACTCCTTCTCCAGCCCCACAGCACTTACGTACACATCCATCTGTCATTTATTTTAATGTCTGTCTCCCCATCTAGTCTGTAAGCTCCTTGTGGGCAGGGATACCTTTGCTTTCATATTGCACTCCCCAAAATGCTAAGTGCAGTAGTCTGCACATAGTTGCACTCAAGAAATACCACTAATTAATTGTGGTAGGTACAGGGAAATCAGATCAGGCACATCCCCTGTCCTGGGTAGGACTCATAATCTATGAGGGAGGGAGAACAGGAATTTAATCCCCATTTTACAGGTGAGAAAATTGAGATATAGAGATAGTAAGTGACTCATCCAAGGTAACTCAGCAGGCAAGAGGAAGTCTGGGATTAGAACCCAGGTCTCTTGATTCCCAGGTCTATGCTGTTTCCACGAAGCCACATTGTTTCTGGTTAGCAAAATTACCAGAGGGGCTTCATTCTTAGAAGGATTTTTGCTATTTCTTTTCTCACCTAGTTGGGTTTGGAGGGCAAATGAGTACCCACTTTAAGACCCTAGAGGGACAAGTAAACTTGAATTGTATCTGTGATCTCCCTCCTTTTTTACATGTTGTATATTTGATCATTTGTGTCGGCTTGTCTTCCCACATTCTATTTCAAGATTCTACAGGGCAGGCATCAAGTTCTTTACTTATCTGCCACCTTCCTAAGTATCTCAAACAGTGCTCTGCACATGGTAGGTGCTCAGTATGTACATTTGATATCAAGGATTGATGGATTTGTTGGTGGCCAGCTTCAAATCGTTGAGGGATTTCTTTTTCTTGTTGATCCGATTCCTATGTTTCAGTTCAGTTTGCTATTTCCTCCTCTTTCCAAACCTCATCAGCTCAGCTCTATAGGCATCCAGGAAGCCATAAAAGGAAGCCTGAGGCTCCTTTAGAAACAGCAGAGATTTTCCGATCAAATGAACAAAAACCTCTTGGCTGTTCATCTAATCTAGGAATATTGGAGAGTGATGTTTGGTATTGGATTATTTCATCACAAAAGATAATCTGGCTCAAATCTAGTGGCAATGAGATTCATTCATTCATTCATTCAATCGTATTTATTGAGCCCTTACTGTGTGCAGAGCACTGTACTAAGTGCTTGGGAAGTACTTAGAGAAGCAGCATGGCTCAGTGGAAAGAGCCCAGGCTTTGGAGTCAGAGTTCGTGGGTTCAAATCCCGGCTCTGCCAATTGTCAGCTGTGTGACTTTGGGCAAGTCACTTAACTTCTCTGTGCCCCAGTTCCCTCGTCTGGAAAATGGGGATTAAGACTGTGAGCCCCCCGTGGGACAACCTGATCACCTTGTAACCTCCCCAGAGCTTAGAACAGTGCTTTGCACATAGTAAGTGCTTAATAAATGCCATTATTATTATTATTATTATTATTATTATTACTACAAGTCGGCAACATTTAGAGATGGTCCCTACCCAACAATAGGCTCACAGTCTAGAAGGGGGAGACAGACAACAAAGCAAAATATTCTGGAGGTGGAGGAGAGAAGAATAGAAAAGAGAAGCAGCATGGCCTAATTGCAAGAGTACAGGACTGGGAGTCAGGATTCTAATCTGCTGTGTGACCTTGGGCAAGTCACTTAACTCCTCTGTGCTTCAGCTTCATCAGTAAATTGGGGATGTGATCAATACCAGATCTTCCTCTCCCTTAGATTTTTAGCCTTATGTGAAAAAGGGACTCGAGTTGATTATACTGTATCTAACCCACCCAGCACTTAGTGCATAGTATTCATTTGTTTATACGCTTATTTTTTACTTCTTCATTACTCAATCATTTTTGTAGTAGTAATTTATTCATCTATATTAATGTCCATTTTCCCCTCTAGGCTGTAAGCTCACTGTGGGCAAGGAATGAGTCCCTTTATTGTTATATTGTACTCTCCCAAGCTCTTAGCACAGGGCTTGGCACACAGTAAGTGCTCAATGAATACAATTGAATGAATGAGTGAATGAATGAATGAACACAGTAAGTTCTATGTTAAACAATGATAGAGAAGAAATGAGGCAGAATAGCCTAGTGGAGAAAACATGGGCTTGGGAGTCAGAATGACCTAGGTTCTAAACTGGTTCCATGCCTTGTTGCAGTGTGACCTTGGGCAAATCACTTAACTTCTCTGTGCTTCCGTTACCTCATCTGTAAAATGGGGATTAAGACTGCGAGCCCTATGTGTGACAGGGACTATGTCAAATCCAATCATCTCTTATCTACCCCAGTACTTAGTACAATGCCTGGCACATAGTAAGTGCTTAACAAATACCATTTTTAAAAAGCGTTGACTGTGGCAGAGCAGTCTATAAAACTCCTCAACATTATCATTTCTTAATATAGTTATAAACCCATCTTCTGAGACTTTGACTTCTGGAGCACTTTGGAAACCTGCAGTGTGTTTTTCCAGCAAAGAATCCTTGATACCAGGCATCCTTGTAGCCCGAAGATGACATGAAACTTAACCTTAGCATTTTGATTTTCTGGTTTTTAATCCATGTGTCCTAATGTAAATGGTGCTTAAACATGGGGAGATATTCTCAACACATTGCAAAGGAAACTTAAACATGCAAGGCCCATTAGCATTAATGGAATTTATGAACAGAACTCTTCACTTACTGTGCCGGGAATTCAGCCCTGGAGGTTTTCACATTTACTAAACATTAACTAATAACAAAAATAATCATCATTTTTCCCTTCTCAAGGGTGTTCTCTCCAGTGATCCCAAAGCACAGTATATGTTTTCATATTTCCTCTATGTAAAAGCCAGAGAGTCAGAAGATTACAATAAAAACCCAATTCCATAATTCTGTATTTTCTAGAAAGAACAGAACACACTCCCCCCAGCAAAATCATCCCTTCATTTATGATGATGATATTTGTTAAGAGCTAACTATATGTCAAGCACTGGTGTAGATACAAGCTAATCAGGCTGGACACAGTCCATGTCCCACATGGGGCTCATGGTCTTAATCCCATTTTATAGATGAGGGAATTGAGGCACAGAGAAAGTAATTGACTTTCCCAAGGTCAAACAGCAGACAAGTAGCAGGGCCAGGATTAGAACCCAGGTCCTTCTGCCCTATCTGCTAGGTCATACTGCTTTATATAAAGATGAAGCTTCTAGACTGTGAGCCTGCTGTTGGGTAGGGACCATCTCTATATGTTGCCAACTTGTATTCCCAAGTGCTTAATACAGTGCTCTGCACACAGTAAGCGCTCAATAAATACGATTGAAACACAGTTGAAGCTTCTTCTCCATTTGTGGAAACTTTAATAATAATAATGGATTTTGTTAAGGACTTACTATGTGCCAAGCACTGTTCTAAGCACTGAGTTAGATACAGGATCATCAGGTCCCATTTGGGGCTCGCAGTCTAAGTAGGAGGAAGACCAAGTGTAAATGAGGGAACTGAAGCATTGAGAAGTTAAGTGACTTGCCCAAGATCACACAGCAGGCACATGGCTGAGACAGGATTGGAAACTAGCTCCTCTGACTCCCAGGCTGGTGTTCTTTTCACTGGGCCACATTGCTTCTCAGTTCAATCAATCCATCATATTTACCGAGCGCTTAATGTATACAGAGCACTGTACTAAGCCCTTGGGAGAGTACAATATAACAGTATAACAGACATATCCTCTGCCCACATGAATGTAAAGGTTTGATTCCCATTCTCATTCACAGCTTATCTCAGGAAATCCACACTCCAGCAATGTTACTGGAAAAGCAGATACCCAACTCAAGGTCATGGGTTCTAATCCTGACTCCATCAAGTGTCTGCTGTGTGACCTTAGGCAAGCCTTTTCACTTTTGCGTGCCTCAGTTGCCTCATCTGCAAAATGGGGATTGAGACTGTGAGCCCCATGTGGGATAGCGATTGCTTGTGTCTGCTCCAGTGCTTAGTATAGTGTCTGGCACATAGTAAGCTCTTAACAAATACCATTAGAAAAAATAAAATAAAAATATAAAAATGTTCTGCATAACCGAGACGTGGTTCAAGCAGGAGAAAAGCAATCACCATTTTAACAGATTGCTTCACAAAGGCCACATTTAGTTAAGGGGATTGAGAGAGTTTCTTCTCATGTCAGAACTTTCCAGGCATCAGTCCCTTTTCAAGACTCAGTTAATTAATTGTTGTATCGGCAAAGTTTTTATTTTTCCACGTTCTTTTACTATAGTAGTAGTTTTTAAACACAAAGAATAATACAAGAGGAAGATTAGGATGCCCCACAAAAATTTGTGAATAACCAATTAAAGCAGTTATCATGAGAAAAGCAGAATCATGGATGGACTAATTTATTGATCAATAATATTTAAACAGTTACTCTACTTTCCAACTCAGAAATACCTCGATTATACGTTCACAAATTAGACTTACACTCACAAATTACCCTGATCACTCAGGATTAATGTATATATTTTCAGATTAAAGAAAGGCCCACAATAACCAAGTATATCTGGGTCTATTTAGTCTAGAAAATTTGCCATGAGAATCTTGTCTTCAGTCACAGTAGATATTGTCCTGTTTTTGTTTTTCATCTACATCCTTACCACTATTTTCCAGAAGCCTCATTTTCAAAGCTGACCCCTTAAACCATGTGCAAATTTGTGCATATAAATATATGCTCTTTCGTTTACCAAAATCACATGTTTCAGGTGGTTCAGAGATCTCCATAAATCCTGGATGATTTACACAGACCGTGGGGCAAAATGTGTGGAAAACAAAATATTCTAGAGCTGAATAGATGGTTTGCAAGGTGTGGAATAGTGGATGCCCTTTTCAAAGCAAGTTGGAAATGATTTAATAGGAATCAACTTTGATTCTATCTCTTTGAATACCTAAGTGCAGCGTACAAACTGTTCTACAAAGTGTTGGCAGTTAAAGGCGAAGCCCCAAATGCTAGCATATATAAGGAGGGGGAATTGTAACGGTATAGAGTGGACATGGGAGATTCCCTTTCTACCGATGAATTCTAAAAGAGCCTTCTAATGATAAATGTTGAACTCTAATGGGTTTGAAAAGGATTGTCTTCCTTGAAAAGGGGGACTAGGTTGCCTGTCAATTATCTAAATGTTAGTCTAGCAAATAGGTAAAACATTTAAATAAGCCTTAAAGGTCAGCTTCCCTCTCTCTCTCTCTCTCTCTCAAACAATATTCTTTGAATGTTCTCTGGACAGTCGCTGTAGATCTCACGGTGCCTAATCTCACATATTGTGTAAGAGCGGCAGAATCCCAATATTCCAACTTCAATTGTTCATCACAAAGCTTGGTTGTGTTCCGTTCATTTTCCCCACAGGTAGTAATGATGGTTTGTTTTCTTTATTCCTCTTCAAGCCTACAATATATTTTCTCTGACTTGTTATTATTGAGATGGGGGAGGGTAGCATTCTGTGAGATTTAAAACAACTTCATTCTCAAAACCATCTGCAGGCTGCTGTGTTGAACAGATACATTTGTGGCTAAAAACAATATAGTCTACTAAATCCTAAATTCTGGAAATGCTGTATAATTGCTCTCTAGAAAGGACATCACAAACAAATTATCTTGAAAATTAAAGCCCAGAGTCAATTTAGCCCTGATTTTTCTGGATATTTCACAAGTCCATGGGCCTGGGACTTGATCTATCCAGATAACTACGACCAAAGTGATAAAGTCATTTTTAACCTGAATTATCTGAATGATTTTTATGTATAGGTTTATGCTACATATAGGTTTATGGTCTCTTAAATGCTTGTTTGATCATTACAGCAACTCTCCTGACTCGGAGCACCTACGCTTTTTCAAGTAATTTTCTTCTTCTTTTGCCACAACAGAAGGGGAAAGGATCTTTCCTAAAACCCTGAGTTTTCAGTGTAAGAGCTGTGTTTCACCTAGACTAACATATTTGTTATTTCCTCTCTGAGGGAACTGATCCTTTGGGTGCTCTACTGTTTTGCAAGAAGGAAGCTATCAACAGACATTATTCAGATTGTCTCTTTTTTGGGGGGGCGGGGGAGTCATTCCAACATTACACCATATTGGATCACCTCCCTCCTTATATCTTTCAATTACTTTCCCCCACCTTCAAAGTCTTATTGAAGGCATATCTATTCCAAGAGGGCTTCCCTGCCTAAACCCTCCTTTTCTCTTCTCTAACTTCATTCTAGGTCACCCTAACTTGCTCATCATCAATCGTATTTATTGAGTGCTTACTATGTGCAGAACACTGTACTGCTCCTTTTATCCATCCCCCCTCCCAGCACCACAGTGCTTATGTACATGTTATGTGACCTTGGGCAAGCCTCTTGATTTCTCTGGGCCTCATTCACCTCATCTGTAAAATGGAAATTAAGACTGAGAGTCCGAAGTGGGGCAACCTGATTATTACCTTGTATCTACCCCAGTGCTTAGAACAGTGCTTGGCACATAGTAAGCACTTAACAAATACCATAATTATCATTACTATTATATCTGGAATTTATTTACTCATATTAATGTCTGTCTCCCCCCCCAGACTGTAAACTCGCTGTGGGCAGGGAATGTGTCTGTTCATTGTTATATTATATTAATTAATTAATTCATTCAATCATATTTATTGAGCACTTACTGTATGCTGAGCACTGTACTAAGTTCTTGGAAAGTTTAATTTGGCAACATATAGAGACAGTCCGTACCCAACAACAGGCTCACCCAAGTGCTTAGTAGAGTACTCTGTACACAGTAAACACTCAATGAAAATGATCGACCAACTGACTGACCTCTTCAGCCAATCTCTCTCTAGAAAGCTCATCAATAACTCTTTTTCAAGTCATCCCACAGGCATCACTCTCCCTTCAGACTCCATCAAGGACTTCAATGATCATCTCAAGACAAATTCATACAGTTCCTCAGAGCTTATCCAGTGCTGAACCACCCCAGTTCCTTCTCCACTGCCCTGGGTCTTTATCTGCCTCACTTGTGGGGAAAGAGTCACCAGTTTTCAGGGAGATTTTGAGATTGTCACCAAAATGTAGTCCTGCCTCCTCCTACCATTATTAATTTCTACCATTTGTCTGTTCCCTTGTCTGATAGTGTATAGTGTGATTGGCTAGAAACTGGAGAGACTACAGCCTCCTGTTCCTTGTAGGTCAGGATTATTATTTGTAGTAGTAGTAGTAGTAATAGTAGTAGTAGCATTTGTTAAGCACTTACTATGTGTCAAGCACTGTTCTAAGCACTGGGGAAGATACAAGTTAATCAGGCTGGACACAGTTCTGTCCCACATGGGACTCCTATTCTAATTAGATATTTCAGGTCTTAGATCCCCATTTTACAGTTGAGGAAACTGAGGCACAAAGTTGTTAAGTTAAAGTTACACAGCAATCATTTAATAGACCCAGGACTAAAACCCAGGTCTTATGCCTCCCCAGGCCATTTACTTTCCACTAAGCTATGCTGCTTCTCAGTGATAAAGTCTATCAAGTCTATTGTATTGTCAGTTATTCAGTCAGTCAGTCACTCCTATTTATTGAGGGCTTATTGTGTGCAGAACACTGTATGAAGCACTTAAGAGAGTATGATATAACAGTATACAGGCACATTCCTTGCCCACTATGAGCTTACAGTCTTAGAGTGAGAGATGGACATCAATATAAATCAATAAATTACAGATATATACATTAGTGCTGTGGGGATGGGAGGGGTATTTTACTTTTCCAAGTGCTTAGTACAGTGCTCTGAGTGCTCAGTAAGTGCCATTGATTTTTTGATTGCCTGACTGAGGTATAAAGACTTGAAAGGACATAACTCGCAATTTGCATAAAGATGACTTCTGAGATTCCCATGAGACTCCTGCTGGAAGTGGTGACTGGAAGAGCTCTACTTTCTCCTCTGAACCACTCAGGGTGCCAGTCTCTTACCTCTCAGAAAGTATCATTGTCCCTGAAGCTTTTGACATTGATCCTTTCCCTGACCTACAAGCCTTCTTCCCTGATAAGAAACAAAGAGAAATTAGAAGCTTTCAACTCACATGCCCCCCTCACTCCTGCCAAGACCCTCAGCTGTTACCTTCTCTTCTGCAACCAAACAATGAGGGAGAATGTGTTCTGTTAATCCACGGATGGTTCTTAGGATTGTTTTCTGTCATTCCACATCCTTGAGCACCTTCTTAAAGTGCAAACAGCAGTATGAACCCGACCCCACAGCAGCAGCTTTTTTCAGTTGTTCCGGATTATTGGGTGCACATGCATTCAGAGCTCCAGGCATTTTCTGTCACCATTTGATTAAATATATATTTAGAATTTTTTAATATGCATATTAATTACCCAATAGACTGCAATGATTCTTTAGGAGCAATTTTGGTCTGTTGTTTAAAAGCGTTTTTTTAATCCTTATGAAAAATAGTTGCTACACATGCTTTCTTTTATTTCCATATGCCAAAAACAAATTGTGGCATATCACAGGCGCATCATTGGCTGAATTGTAGTCTGTGCATTAGAGAAAGCCTCCTGTCCTAGAAAATGTTCCTTTTAACCCTTGCTGGGGTTTTCTTTCCAAAATAACCTCTCTGATGAAAACATTTTATCTGGAACATGAGATTTTTTTATTATTATATTTGTATCATGTTGTACCTTGCTAGAACATTTCACAGCCAAGGTAACCCCCTGCAAACAAGGAATTGTAATAGAAAAATTGACAACTTCAACACTAGAGGTTTAAACACTCAGCTGCATAACTGAATTTTTGAGACATCTTCTAATATATTTTTGATAAAGATTCCAGTTATTGGTAGATGACTATAGCTCTGACAAACATCCTGTGATTTTCATAGATTGGCACTAGTTTATTCACTGCAAATGCTCTGTTGAAATTGGATTATTTACATTTAAGGGGATTTAGCGTCATAATCTCATGCATAAAACCCACATGTTTTTCCAATCAATGTATCAGTGGTGCAAAGCAACTAAAAAAAAAAAAACCACCCCCCCCCCCCAAAAAAAAACAAACATACAAACAGAACACATAATCCCATTTGGTTGTCTGAACTGCCTCTTATGAAACACTTGGTTGATCCAATCTCTAGGATCTTTGGTAGGAAGTTCAAAGGTGATAAAGGCACCTAAAGATACAGGCTCAAGACTTCGTTGAAGTTGGAAATAGCTAAACTCTCAAATCATACATAGCCAGATTGCCGCTAATCACCTACACACCCATAACACTGAAAGGAAAGAACATTTCTTCCACAACTGTCACTGCTCAAGGTGATACAAACAACCCAGTCAGGAAAGTCAAGAGTGCATTGCCTAATTAATCAACCAGCTTCTCTAAATCATGAAGGAAGAGAGTTGGCACTGGTATTGCTTTCGAAGTTCGGCTCCTGAGCTCAAGGTGAGAGCTTTCAGTGAGGATTTTCAAGATGACACATATGACAGGCATTCTTTGAAGTCTCCTAGAAATTACCACATGATAAACGGACTTACCCGAAAGTATTAGATTTTGACCTTATAAGTAAGTTATTTTACTTTTTTATCTTTTGAGATCTTGCATTTTCAACTTTATCACATAGCAGCAGCTAACGTCCGTTTGGTGGTGAAAGCAGGTGTGTGAAAACTGTTCGGAGTTGGATCAAACAGCATATCAAATTCTTGTAGGCACAGTTACTGTACTCCCTTCTTGGGAGTGTGGAGGTACTGAGGTCTGATTGTAGTCATCATCAGTGGTATTTATTGAATGCTTACTGTGTGCTGAGCACTGTGCTAAGCACTTGGGAGAGCACAAGATGACAGAGTTGGAAAACACTTTCCCTATCCACAATGAGCTTACAGTCAAGAGGGGGAGAAAGACATTAAAATAAATAAATGAACAATTCATAATATAGAATTTATATAGTATTATAGTATTCAATTCATTTGCTTCATTTTCTTTTTTAAATGGCATTTATTAAGCGCTTATTATGTGCAAGGCACTGTTCTAAGCACTGGAGGGGTTACAAGGTGATCAGGTTGTCTCACGGGGGACTCACAGGTTTAATCGCCATTTTACAGATGAGGGAACTGAGGCACAGAGAAGTGAAGTGACTTGCCCAAAGTCACACAGCTGACAACTGGTGGAGCTGGGATTTGAACCCATGACTTCTGACTCCAAAGCCCGGGCTCTTTCCACTGAGCCATGCTGCTTCTCATTGCAATCTCATCCTTAACCATTATGCCTCAATAATAATAATAATAATAGAATTACACATTCAAGTAACTGAAGTGGAGACAGTTCTTAAGATACCTTGAAAATTTCTATTCTTATTAACCATTGGCAGAAGGCAGATCGAAATGATGATTTCGCTCCTTCACATGAATGTCAATTGACCTTGGTTAGCCCTAAAGAGAAGGTGTGGGCCTCCATGGGGAATTCCAAATAGCTAAATCTCTGAGGTTCAAATGCAGAATCTTCTAGGAGGCATCATCTGGCTAATGACAATTCTTTGGGGAAGTAGAGGCAGTTGGGAAATCTTAGACACAACAAAAATTTGGGTTTGCACTTGGAAGACCAGACCCACAGAGTTGATTACAGAGAGAAGGAGGATATAGGCTCTGTGCCTCACCCAATTTGGATCAGGGAAGTGGTGGCAAGATGTTCCAGCTGATGACGAGACAGTCTCCAGAAGCCACCAAGAGTGCAAGTAAGAGAGTTTGGAATGGTACCCTTCTGCAAGAAAATGAGATCATGGTCATTGGGCCAAATGCTGATGGATAGAAACTTCTTGCCCTAGCTAAAAATGTGCCTGACCCTCCCTTTCCCAAAGAAGGTACCAACTCACAACTCGGAACTGGGAACTATGATTGTCACATTCTCCAGGTATTTTCCTTCATCTCACAATATTCTCGTGACTTGTTTCCTCCAAGATCCTCCATGAGCTTCCAACAGCTAATTCTAATCATCAAGGTGGTATCGGTTAAGTGCATTCTTTGTACCAAGCATCATATTAAGCGCTGGCGTATGATACCGTCAGGTCAGACACAATCTAAGGGAATGTAGTCTAAAGGGAAAGGAGAACAGGTATTTAATCCCCCATTTTACGGTTGAGGAAACAGAGCCAGGGTGAAGTTATCCAAGGAGTTACCCAAATAATTTGTCCAAGATTCACACAGCAGATTAGTGGAGGAGCCAGGAATAGAACATGAGTGTCCTGACTTCCAATTCGGTCTGTGCTTTTTCCTTTAGGTCACATTTTCTGAGATATTCATCTATAAACTGGGAAGCTCAGGAAAGTGGGTCAGGCCATTCTTAGGATGACCTTCTCAGGAAAGACAACCTTGAATCTGAAAATAGAGGCTGAATAGATAGATGAGTTTATTACAATTTACTGTCTATCTTTCTCTGTAATTGTAGAAGGTAACAAAGGCAGCACCAATTCTATGTAAACTGAGTTTGGCTAGAGAGAAACTGAAAACATAACCCCCATCCCCCTTCTACTGAGTTCTCCCTTATTTGTAAGCCACTGCAGTTTTTCTATGGGGGTTTTGGCCTTGTTTTTCCAACCTGGAAATATTTTTTGAGTCCTACTTGCTAAAGGGAATGATATAAAAATTTAACACTTTGCATCCACCAATTCTGCATCTCATTGGCTTCAGACCTCTTCATTACCTCTCCATTGACTCATTAATTCACTTGTTCATTCTTTCAAAAGCATTTATTGAGGTGCCACTCTGGGCAAAGCATTGCCCTAAGTGCTGGGGAAGAATTCAATGAATTGTACTTTCCAAGTGCTTAGTACAGTGCTCTGCACACAGTAAGCACTCAATAAATATGATTGAATGAATGAAGGAAGGAAGGAAAGGAAAATAAGACACAGTGTCAGGCGCTCAGGGGCTTTACAACTTAAAATGGGGCCCTGAGTGGTTGACCTTGAACACATGAAGAAAGATGAATCCATATAAAGAAAACAACATAAGAACACAGGAAGAGCTCCAAAACACTGCAGTTGAAGGAACTGTTTTTCAGCCTCTTCATGGCTTCGGGCAAGTCTCTTGAGAGCTCAATAATCACAACAGCCCTGGTCTTCCCAACAGTTCCACAAAGGACATCCATCATTTCAAATCATGACTCGTTTATCTGGTGAAGACCTCCAAGATGAAAGTAGAAGCTGCCACAATTTCTCGCCACCTAGTGCACTAAGTGGTTTATTCTATGTGGTTTGAAACACTATCCCTGCGCACAAGCAGTTTCCAGTCTACAGGGGAGCTTACAGTTAAAAGTGTTGCGGACAGTAGTGTGGTGAGCAGTAGGTGCCAAAACACAAGTAACATTTTAGATTGTAAGCTCCTTCACTAGGTTGTACACTCCTCCATTATACTGTAACCTTTATGAGGGCAGGGATTATGTCTAACCATTCTACTGTACTGTAGAGCTTAGTAGAGTGCTCTGCACAAAGTGAGGGCTTAATAATCAATCAATCATATTTATTGAGCGCTTACTGTGTGCAGAGCACTGTACTAAGCGCTTGGGAAGTACAAGTTGGCAACATATAGAGACAGTCCCTACCCAACAGTGGGCTCACAGTACCATTAATTGATGAAAATATCCCCACTTCCCCATAGAGCAGAGTGACATCTGGCAAGTGCAGCAACAGGAAGACAGAGGGAGATGGGCTAAGACGAGAAAGCCTGCAAGGAGTCTTCATTCCTCATAAGCCTCAATTCATGAATATTTGTTGAGTCCTTGTTTATCAAGCACTGAACTGCCATTGTGGAACTTACAATAAAAAATAAAGAAATAATAAAAATTAATAATTGTGGTATTTGTTAAGTGCTTACTATGTGCACTTAGTACAGTGCTCTGCACACAGTAAGCGCTCAATAAAGGTGATTGAATGAATGTCAGGCTCTGTTTTAAGCACTGAGGTAAATGTAAGATAATAGGCTTGGGCACAGGTCTCTGTCCCATATAGGACTCATAGTCTAATTTCCATTTTACAGAAGAGGGAACTGAGGCACAGACAAGTTAAGTGATTTACCCAAGGTCACACAGCAGATAAATTGGAGATCAGGGTTTAGAACATAGGTCTTTCTGACTCCCAGGCCTGAGCTTTTTCCACTAGGCCGTTCAGGGGCCTTCCTTACATTTTACAGAGGAAGATAGCCAGACCTAAATTGTAGCCATATAAAAAGAATGAATGTGAATAATAGAGAAACAGGTGATGGAAAAAAATATAAAGAAATTTGTTAAATAAATAGATATGCATGTTGGCACTAGTAAAATAATAAGTAGTTAAGGAAAAGCATGGCCGGCGAGGAGGGTATTTGTTGGGGAAGGACTCCTGAAGCAAGTGTTTAGGATCTTTTTAGGAAGGTTTGAATGGGAGAAGGATCTGGTGCATTTGAGTGGGAAGGGAGGCCCATGTGGGGAAGGGACTGTGTCCAACCTGAATACCTTGTATCTGCCTGAGCGCTTAGTGCAGTGCCTAGTACATAGTAAGCACTTAACAAATGCCCCAGTTATCATTCATTTATGGAATAAAGAAGGGGTCAGATAGAGGAGTGTTGAGAGCCTGATAGAGCACCCTCTCACCTTGCACTGTTTCTCTGAGTAAAGTTAAAGGAGCAGCCTGTGGATTGGGAGGGAGAAGGAGACATAACTGTGGGCCAGCCAAGATAAAAGATGGTGAGGAAGCTTTGGGAACAAAATGGAGAAAGTCCCTCAGGCTTACAAAGACCAAACCTGATTTATAAACAGCCGAGGTCAGAATTGCCTCTAATAACAGTAATGTCATTTGTTAAGTGCTTATTTTATGCCATGCATAGTTTTAATCAAAATCAGATTGGACACAAGTCCCTGTCCCACATAGAAATCACTGCCTAAGTAGTGTAGGAGGACAGTTATTGAGTCCTCATTATAGAGATGAGGAAAATGAAGTACAGTGAAGGAAAGTGCCAGAGACAGCATTAGAACCCAGGTCCCTGGTTCCCAGGCCACTAGCATTCTTTCCACTAGGACATGCTGCTTCCCTAAGTGACAGAACACCAGAAAGTGAAAGCCTTGCTTTTGAAAATGATTCCCGATGCTGAATTTGCTGTGGTGTTGGTTTCAGGTAGATATTTCCCAGCAAGTTAGATAAATCAACAGGCTCAACAAATCACACTTACATTGAGTTAATTTGGATTTTCTTCAATACTCACATCAGATTAGTAATTAAAGCCATAAATAAGTTCATAATGCAAATGAGAAAGAAAAAGAGACAGACAGGAAGAGAGAACATATAGAAAAGTGAGCTACAGAAGAAACTAAAAGTGACTTCATCCATCCAAGAAGACAGAAGTGGCATAAACCACAGCTAATGTCTTTTTTCTGATAACCTTGGCTGTCTGAGATCCACTTAAAGAGAAACCTTAAATTAGTTTTGGTTTGCTATAGGGATCAATACATTTGGACTCTAGTTAAGGTCGTCTTGTGTCCTCAGATAGTCATCTTGTCCTATATTTCTCCTCATTTTGATACCATCAGATACCGGACTTATCCCAGTAGTTCTGTGCAGGGAGGAGATTACATCATCAGTCTGTCTTTGACATAGTATATAGTAGCTGGCCTGCCGCCTTTGTTTCTATAGCACTGGCTCCCACATACTGCTTTAAGGACTGTTTAGGGATCAATTCAAATTACCCAGTGCATAGTACTCGACTTCTTTATTTGTGACAGCAGTTTAATGTATACAAAAGCATTCACCTTGGTGTCTGGGTGGAAAGGAAGTTGGGCAGGGGGCCTTTGGGAAATCAGGCAGCATTAAAATAGTCCCTTCCTCACTCTGTTGTGTCTTCAAAGTTGTTTGAGTCTGTTGGGAAATTCATTCAGTCATTCATTCATTCAATCATATTTATTGAGCGCTTACTGTGTGCAGAGCACTGTACTAAGTGCTTGGGAAGTACGAGTCAGCAGCATATACCCAACAACGGGCTCACAGTCTAGAATGGGGAGACAGACAACAAAACAAAAAACGTAGACAGGTGTCAAAATCGTCAGAACAAATAGAATTAAAGATCTTAAGGCTTTGTTTCAGGTCAAATGGTCTAGTGGATAGAGCATAGTCTGGGGAGTTAGAAGGGCCTGGGTTTTAATCCTGGCTTCACCATGAGTCTGCTGGGTGATCTTGGGCAAGTCACTTCACTTCTCTTGGCCACGGTTACCTCATCTGCAAAATGGGAATTAAGACTGTGAGCTCCATGTGGGATAGTGACTGTGTCCAACCTGATTTACTTGTAATCAGCCTAGTGCTCAGTACAGTGCCTGGTACATAGTAAGCACTTAAAAAATACACAGTTATTAGGTCGATGCTGGACATCCCCTAGATTGATAATGAAGGAGAACAATCAATCAATCAATTATATGTAATGAACATTTATTGTTTGCAGTGCACTGTACTAAGCTCTTGGGAGAGTACAATATAACAGAGTCGGCAGGCATATTCCCCGCACACAAGGAGCTTACAGTTTAGAGGGGAAAGGGCAGAATGTGTGGAACAGTGGAGAAGTAGAACAGGAGGATGGTAGAAATAGATGGATTCTATGCCATTTTGGTAACAATAATGGTATGTGTTCAGCACTTATTAGGTGCCAAACACTGCACTAAACTCTTAGGTCGATACAAGATAATCATGTCAGACACAAATCCTGCCCCACACAGAGCTTACAGTCTAAGAGGGTTGTATAAAAGGTATTTAATCCCTATTTTACAAATGAGGAAATTGAGATACAGAGATTGTGCCTCAAACTGTGACCTCCTTTGAGACAGGCACTGTGTATGACCTGATGAACTTGAATCTATCTATCCCAATGCTTAGAACAGTGCTTGACATACAGTAAGTGTTTAATAATAATACTCTAATAATAATGATGGCCATGATAATGACAGTAATAGAGAAGCTGTGACTTACCAAAGATCCCACAGCAGACAAGTGACAGAACTAGAATTAGAAACTAGGTGCTCTGACTCTTAGGCCTGGGCTCCTTCCATTAAGCCACATTTCTAGGGCTTATGGCTATTTTTGTTTCTCTCGAAGACCTCTGGATTCTAAATGTCAAATTAGAGTCCACTGCTTGTTTCATAAAATCAAGGCTGGTGGGATTTTACTCCTTACTGACAATGATATTTATTAAATGCTTACTGCATGTCAAAGTCTGACTAAGCACTGGGGAAGACACAAGACAATCATATCAGACACTGTCGGTGTCCCACAGAGGGCTAACCATCTATTTGGTAGGGAGAGCAGATAGGTTAGCTTAATTAACAAGAGGTGAGGATAAAGTCTAGAGAGGTTAAGTAACTTGGCATAAGTCACCCAGTCCACAAAGTAAGCACTCAATAAATAAGATTGAATGAATGAAGGAATGAATTCAGAGAGAGAGATGTGGGCAGGAATCCATGTTTCATGACTTTTGAATCCGTCCCATGTTCTTTCCACTAGCTCATGCTGCATCCTCAGCCTTCATTTTCAAATGACAAACCACCCCAAACTCCCATAGGTGTTCTGGCTTACTCAGAGAAAGGTTTACCTGAAAAACATGCATATCTTATTCAATGAAGAGTGTGCTTGCCATACCCTCAGCATTTAAAAGAAATCATCCTGTTTACCTAGAGTGGCAGGAGGAACAGTGCTGGAAAAGCAATTTCTAAATTTATTAGAAATTCAAGAATATGTTACTGAGTTCCAGGTTTCTCTGTCTTCCCAAAGAAGATAGTGGTAATGATAACAATAACAATAGCAATATAATAATAGTATTGAGTGTTTACTATATGTCAAGAACTGGACTAAGTGCTGTAGTAGCTACAACAAGAAGCAACGAGAAACAGCATGGTCTAGTGGATAGAGCATGGGCTTGGGACTCAGCAGGACCTGGATTCTAATTCACATTCTGCCACTTGTCTGCTGTGAGACCTCAGGGAAATCCCTTAACTTCTCTATGCCCCAGTTACCTCATCTTTAAAATGGGGATTAAGACTGAGAGGCCCATGTGGGACACGGACTGTGTCCAACTCAATTTGCTTGATCTACCGTAGCGCTTAGTATACTGCTTGGCACATAGTAAACACTTAACAAATACCAGAATTATTATATAGTGTCAGCTAAGGGAACATTTTCTAACTGCTGCCCCTTCATTGGCTGAACTATGCCTACATATATTCCTAGCATGTTCTGAAAATGATTTCTGCTCCTCTGTAGATAACCAGCAAATGCCTACTCTTCCTTCCTATTCCCTCACAATGTGTTCTCCTTCTTGAAACCTGGTCAGTGACATTTTGGGACACCCTATGTCCCCCATGTGACCTTGGTCAAGTCACTACACTTCTCTGTGCCTCAGTTACCCCATTATCAAATGGGGATAGAGACTCTGAGAGCCATGAGGGACAGGGACTGTGTCCAACCAGATTTGCTTTTAACCACCCTAGCATTTAGTACAGTGCCTGGTACATAGTAAGGGCTTAATAAATACCATTATTACGATGATGACGATGATAAACTTAATGTTCTCTAGACCGTAAGCTCTTTATGGGCAAGGAATTTGTCTGTTTATTGTTATATTGTACTCTCCCAAACATTTAGTACAGTGCTCTGCACACAGTAAACATTCAATAAATATGATTGACAGACTGATTGAACGTTATACCTTAGTTTCTTATATAGTACTTTTATATCCAAATAATTCCTATATTACTTCTCATTTTTGTCTTCACAGCAACCAGGTGAGGTTGATAACAATAATAATAATTGTGATATTTTAAGTGCTTTACTATGCACCAGACACTGTACTAAGTGATAATAATAATAATGGTGGCATTTGTTAAGTGCTTTCTATGTGCAAAGCACTGTTCTAAGCACTGAGGAGGTTACAAGGTTATCAGGTTGTCCCATGGAGGGCTCACAGTCTTCATCCCCATTTGATAGATGAGGTAACTGAGGCACAGAGCAATGAAGTGACTTGCCCAAAGTCACATGGCTGACAATTGGCAGAGCCAGGATTTGAACCCATGACCTCTGACTCCAAAGCCCGGGCTCTTTCCACTGAGCCACGCTGCTGGGGTACATTCAAGCAAATCGGGTTAGTAGCAGTCCCTGTCCCACATGGGGCTCACAGTCTTAATCCCATTTTACAGATGAGGTAACTGAGGCACAGAGAAGTGAAGTGACTTGACTAGGGCCACATAGCTGACAAGTGACAGAGCCAGGACTAGAACCCTTGACCTTCCTACTTCCAGGCCCATGCTCTATCCACTACGCCATGCCCAGCATTTAATCCCTTCTAGACTGTGAGCCTGTTGTTGGGTAGGGACCGTCTCTATGTGTTACCGATTTGTACTTCCCAAGCGCTTAGTACAGTGCTCTGCACACAGTAAGCGCTCAATAAGTACGATTGAATGAATGAATGAATGAATGCTGCTAGAAAGGCAGGTATTATTATCCCCATTTTACAGATGAGGAAACTGAAGTACAGGGAGCTAAATTATACAGCAGGATTTTGGCAGAGCTCAGACTCAAACCCAGGGCATCTGCCTTCCAGATTGGCACTCCAGTCCTCAAGAACCTCCAGTGGTTGCCCATCCACCTCCACATCGAACAGAAACACCTCACCATTAGGTTTAAGGCACTCAATCAGCTCTCCGCTTCCTACCTAACCCCCCTAATCTCCTACTACAATTTAGCCCAAATAATTTGCTCTTTCAACACCAACCTGCTTACTATACCTCAATCTCACTTATCTCACTGACAACCCCTTGTTCATATCATCCCTCTAGCCTGGAAGTCCCACCCTCTTTAAAGCACTCCATCATCTTGCCCCCTTCTACCTCACTTACCTGTTCTCCTACTACAACCCAACCTGCATGCTTTGCTCTTCTAATGCCGACCTTCTGACCGTACCTTAATCTAGTCTATTTCATTCTTGACCTCTAATCCACATTCCACCCCTGGCCTGGAGCATCCTCCCTCTTCATATTCAACAGAAAATTACTCTCCCACCTTAAAAGCCTCACTGAAAGCATATCTCCTCCAAGAAGCCTTCCCTGACTAAGCCCTCATGTCCCCATTTCCCACTCTTTACTGCATCATCATGATTTGCCCCCTTTAGTCAGCTCCACGGTATTTATGTACATATCTGTCACTTATTTATTTAATTATATCACTATTATAATAATGGTATTTGTTAAACACTTACTATGTGCCAAGCACTGAACTAAGTGCTGGGGTAGATACAAGGTAATCAGGTTGTCGCATGTGGGGCTCAAAACTCCCATTTTTGCAGATGAGGTAACTGAGGCACAGAGAAGTTAAGTGGCTCGCCCAAGGTCACACAGCAGATAAGTGGCGGAGTCAGGATTAGAACCCATGACCTCTGACTCCCAAGCCCGTGCTCTTTCCGCTAAGGCTGTCTTCTCCTCTAGACTGAGCTCACTGTGGCAGGGAATGTGTCTACCAACTCTGTCATATGCTGCATATAGTAAGCACTCCAAAAATACAAAAGATTGATTGATTGATTCATTCATTCATTCATTCAATTGTATTTATTGAGTGCTTACTGTGTGCAGAGCACTGTACTAAGCGCTTGGGAAGTACAAGTTGGCAACATATAGACGGTCCCTACCTAATATCGGGCTCACAGTCTAGAAAGGGGAGACAGACAACAAAACATATTAACAAAATAAAATAAATAGAATAAATATGTACAAATAAAATTAATAGAGTAATAAATAGGTACAAACATATATACATGTGCTGTGGAGAGGGGAAGGAGGTAAGGCGGGGGGATGGGAAGGGGGAGGAGGGGGGGAGGAAGGAGGGGGCTCAGTCTGGGAAGGCCTCCTGGAGGAGGTGAGCTCTCAATAGAGCTTTGAAGGGTTACAAGGTGATCATTCCTGATGTGTCTGTCTCCAGTCCCTTCGCCCCACTTAAACTCAGATTGGGAGCCTCCTAAAAGACAGGGATCATGCCAATTTCCCAACTATATATTTTCCCCCAGTGCTTAGTACAGTGCTCTGCACACAGTACATGCTTACCACTAGTGCTACTACTACTACATGTTCACTGACTTGAAGCTCAATTATAGGTTTTACCAGGTAAAGAGACGCACTGAACTATAATTTCCAGGAACACCTCTAAAAGTGTGCCTACAGAGGGAACTATGAGGACAATCCATCAGTCCAATAGTCATGTGTCGTGAGATGGTATATACTCTTGCTACTGCCCAGGTACATGAAAAACCCAAGCATATAAGGAGCAACATGGCCTAGTGGAAAAAGCATGGGCCTGGGAGTTAAAAGTACTGAGTTCTAATGCTGACTCTGCCAGTTGCCTACCTTGTGACCTTGGGCAAGTCGCTCAAACTCTCTGTGCCTCAGTTTCTTCCTCAGCAAAATGGGAGTTAAAAACCAGGTCTCCTGCCTACCTAGACTGTGAACCCCATGTGGGGCAGGGACTATGTCCAGCCTGATCACCTTGTATCTACCCCAGCACCTAGAAGAGTGCTTGGCTTATAGTAAGCACTGAACAAATATACAATAATAGAAATATTCACAACAGTAAGAAGATTGGTGTTTCCCTGATTCATTCATATCCGACAGCTCACCGCTCTCCCCTCCTTCAAAGCCCTCCTAAAATCATACCTCCTCCAAGAAGCCTTCTCTCACTAAACCCTCATTTCCCCATCTATTTGCTCTCTCTTATGCATCTTATATGCCTCGGGTTAGTAGCCACTATATACTTTGATTCTTTCCCCAGGCCCCAGTACCCTCAAGCACTTTGATGCCAGAATGGCTTAGTGGCTAGATCACGGGCCTGGGAGTTAGAAGGTTATGGGTCCTAATCCCGGCTCCGCCACATCTACAGTGTGACCGTGGGCAAGTCACCTCACTTCTCTGAGCCTCAGTTATGTCATTTCTAAAATGGGCATTGAGATTGTGAGCCCCATGTGGGGCGGGGACTGTGTCCAACCCAATTTGCTTGTACCCACCCCAGTGCAGTACAGTGCCTAGCAAATAGTAAGTGCTTAACAAGTACCACAATTATTATTATTATCATTATTGCATTGTACTGTCTCAAGCACATATCAGATTTTCTATGTTGCACCACTTTCCCAGTACAATCATTCACTTACTGCTCCAAACTGTGGGTTTGGCTTTGGGGATTTTCATTCATGGGTGAGAGCTGTTCATTAGCATTTGTGAGAAAGATCTGAATGATCCCACAAAGGCAGGAAACCAAATCTGGATGGCTGTTGAGTGGTAGTGGGTGGAGTTGGGTGAGTGGGAGGTTAAGTCTCCTTAACTGAGCAACAATGTTATTTCCCTGGGGTATAGTGGATTAACAGTCACTATAAATTAGACCATCAATCAGTGGTATTTATTGAGTGTGTTTTGTGTGCAGAGCACTGTATTAAGATCTTGGGCAAGTACAATGCAAGAGACTAGGTAGATATGATCCCTGCCCACAAAGGTTTATAGTCTACAGGAAGGGGATCACAGTCTACAGGGAGGAATTTATAATCAACAAGGAACACTCACTTTACCCTCACTTTGCTACCAGGCCCAGCCCGCCCTCCTCTGCTGTTTCTTCAATAATACATTTGACCAGATGAAAACGTGCAGAGAGGATGGGAGAATTATGGGAGCCAAGAAGAACATGAATGGAAGGGGAGGTAGTAAAATTCCTCAAAAGAACAACTGTCAGATCCATGATCCCACCAGCCTCTGACTCTTGTTTCCAAAAATGGCATAAAATGATCTGATAAGATATACTATGATGGTTGCCTTATTGGACATCCACCCTCATTTTCACTGACTCCAGAAACTGCAGTTAGAGGGACTTTGTCCAGAAGTTTAGCAGTGGCAACTTTTACCACCAGTAGCAGTAAGATCCTTGTTAACAGGGAACTGGTCCACCACAGCGCATAGAACAGTGCTTTGCACATAGTAAGCACTTAACAAATACCATCATTATTATCACAGTTGTACTGTATTCTCCCACACACATAATACTGTACTCTGCATACAGCAAGTGTACAGAAAATATGATTGATTGATTGGAAACAGAGGCGTGAGAACCTCCTCCCTCTTTTCTTTTTCTTGACTAAGTTTTCACTTTCCTGCTGTCAGTATTGACAGTCCTATTCATTCATTCAATCATATTTATTGAGCGCTTACTGTGTGCAGAGCACTGTACTAAGTGCTTGGCAAGTACAAGTTTGCAACATATAGAGACGGTCCCTACCCAACAGTGGTCTCACAGTCTAGAAGGGGGAGACAGACAACAAAACAAAACATATAAACCAAATAAAATAGAATAAATATGTACAAGTAAAATAAATGGAGTAATAAATATGTACAAACATATATACATATATACAGGTGCTGTGGGGAGGGGAAGGAGGTAAAATGGGGGGATGGGGAGGGGGAGTAGGGGGAGAGGAAGGAGGGGGCTCAGTCTGGGAAGGCCTGCTGGAGAAGGTGAGCTCTCAGTAGGGCTTTGAAGGGAGGAAGAGAGCTAGCTTGGCGGATGGGCAGAGGGAGGGCATTCCAGCCCAGGGGGAGGACATGGGCCGGGGGTCGACGGTGGGACAGGCGAGAACGAGGCACAGTGAGGAGATTAGCAGCAGAGGAGTAGAGGGTGCGGGCTGGGCTGTAAAAGGACAGAAGGGAGGTGAGGTAGGAGGGGGAGAGGTTATGGAGAGCCTTGAAGCCGAGGGTGAGGAGTTTTTGCCTGATGTGTAGGTTGATTGGTAGCCACTGGGTAGCCTAGAACCCTGACTGTAGACTGATCACCACCTCCTCAATTAATAATCATAATTACAGTATTTGTTAAGCACTTATTATGTGCCAGGCACTATACTAAGCATTGGTTTGGATACAAGCAAATAGGGTTAGACATAATCTCTGTCCCGCATAGGGCTCACAGTCTTAATCCCCATTTTACAGATGAGTAACTGAGGCCCTGAGCAATGCAGTGACTTGCCCAAGGCCATGCAGCAGGCAAGTGGCGAGCGAGGATTAGAACCCATGACCTTCTGACTCTCTGGTCCGTGCTCTATCCACTACGCTATTAATAGACGTCCCAGAGGATGGGTATGTACACCGATTTTAAGAAAGATTAAATCTAAACCCCTTTTCTCGAGAATGAGGCTATTTGGCTTCAAACTCTGGTGGTTATGACCAACAGTTCTGTTGGTGCCTTGTTTGTCTCATGGAAGTTCAGGGATTTCAGCCACAATTAACAGGACACATTGTAAGCTTATAGTGGGCAGGGGCTGATCCTAATCCTCCAACTGATAAAATATCAAACATAACAGCAGGAGAATTGCACATAGGTTCTTGCAGCGACTGAGAACTCAGTCTGCCACCATCAGTTTAGGTATTGATGTTGTAAGTGATAATAAGAAATAGAGCTTAGGGATAATAAGACACAGAGCAAAGGCATCCGAACCTTTGGCTAATTCATTGCGGACCCCTTGACCTACCTCAGCTAACGTCATCTCTCTTAGTAATTGCACTGTCTGTCTCATACTGCTTCCGTGATTAGTTGGTTCACTAAACCAGTAGAAATGAGATCTAAGAGGATTAAAAAGTTTTAAAAAAAGATAATACAAATTGAAAACAGCAGCTCTTAACATTAGGATTTAGATTAGAAGTTGAGAAAGCAAATCAAGAACTGAAAATCAGAAGAATGAAATGAAGTGGTGGATGGGAAAGAATCGTTCAGATCCATTCTTTGCCCAGGGCAATTAGACTGTCCCACATTTTTCACACAACACAGCTCCCTGGACCTCTGGCCTGCTGGTATCCCCCCACACCGGTCAGTGAGACTCAATCAATCAATCAACTAAATATATTGAATGCTTACTATGTGCAGAACACTGTACTAAGTGTTTGGGAGAGGACAGTACAACCGAATTAGCAGACACGTTCCCTGCCCATAATAAGCTTACAGACTAGAGATAATCTTATAGTATAAATACTCTAAGGGGTGAAATTTCTATCCTTCCCAGATACTGGACAGCTCAGTGCATCCTCCTTTGAGTGTTAGGGAAGAGCTTCCCAGTTAGCAGAGTTCTCTTTCATCAGTTGAATTCTTGATTGTTTGTGGTTGGAACCGCGTATCTTCTAGGGATCTTCATGGGTGATACAATTGGCATATCATGGGAATTCCAGCAATCCCACGTCCTGGAAAAGCTGTTCTCTTTGAGTCTCTGCCGGAAGATGCACTTTGTACAATTTAGAGAAAATGAAAATGATCAACTTTATCCAAACAGGAAATGGTTTGCTCACACCACCTCAGAAGGGAACAGGGTGTGCCTCTCGTTACTGGGCTAACCAACAAGGTTGAAAATGCAGATACAGGAAAAGATATAGTGCATGACCTGTGGTGCAAACGTATTTGTCAGATTAACACAGGCTATCAGAATTGATTGGGCTCCATGCAAAGAAATGGATATTTGCAAGCTTTTCTTCATGTAAGAAGTTGATTGAGACCCTGAGGCTACTTAATATCAGTCACCAGTTATACCTTCTCTGATGCTTGCCACATTCCTCATGAACTAAGATACACTAAGAATGTATCTGCCACCTCTATTCTTTTGTTATATCGCACTATCCCAAGGGATTAGTAGAGTGCTCTGAAACCACTAAGCACTCAATAAATACTATTGGCTCCACCATACCAGTCTGGTACAAATTGAGGATGAAACAAGATACTTGGAAGGTAGTGTTAGGAATCAAGTCTGAACTTCCAGGAATCATTTTCAACTCAGTAGGCTAATAATAATAATAATGGTGGTATTTGTTAAATAATATACACTGAATACTAGATACTTACTAAATACTTAAGAGAAGCAGCGTGACTTACTGGAAAGAACATGGGCTTGGGAGTCAGAGGACGTGAGTTCTAACCCCGGCTCCGCCACTTGTCTGCTGCTGTGTGATCTTGGGCAAGCCATTTAATCAATCAATCAATCAATCAATCGTATTTATTGAGCACTTACTGTGTGCAGAGCACTGTACTAAGCGCTTGGGAAGTACAAGTTGGCAACATATAGAAACAGTCCCTACCCAACAGTGGGCTCACAGTCTTGAAGGGGGAGACAGTCTAGAAGGGGGAGACAGTCTAGAAGGGGGAGGTTCCGGTTTAACTTCTCTGTGCCTCAGTTCCCTCATCTGTAAACTGGGGATTAAGACTGTAAACCCCACATGGGATGACCTGAATACCTTGTATCTACCCCAGAGCTTAGAACAGTGCTTGGCACAGAGTAAGCACTTAACAAATACCATAATTATTATATGCCTGGCACTGTACTTAGTCCTGGGGTACATACAAGATAATCAAGTTGGACCTAGTTCATAGCCCATATGGGGCTCACAGTCCTAATCCTCATTTTACAGATGAAGTAACTAGGCAGAGAAGAGTGAAGTGACTTGTCCAAGGTCACCCAGCAGACAAGTGGCAGAACCGCGATTAAAACCCAGGTCTTTCTAACTTCCAGGCCCGTTCTCCATCCACTAGTCCACGCTGCTTCTCTAACCTTCAGTAAGTGACTTCACTTTTCTGTGCCTGCATCCTCATCTGTAAAATGGGGATTCAATACCTATTCTCCCTCCTATCTACCCCAGCATTTAGTACAGTGCCTGGCACATAAGAACAGTGACTGACACAGAGTAAGCACTTAACAAATACCATCATTAATAAGCCCATGGCAAGTACCATCATTAATTAATTAATTAATTAATTAATTCTCAACCATCACCATGATTGAAGCCTCTTCATCAAAAGCATTATCTTTGAACAACAAGAACAGGAGCAAATGTAGTATGTCTACAGGCAAAGGGAAGCAGCATGTCATAGTGGATACAGTTTGGGCCTGGTAGTGAGAAGGTCATGGGTTCTAATCCCAGCTCCACCTCTTCTCTGCTGTGTGACCTTAGACAAGTCACTTCACTTCTCCGTGCCTCAGTTATCTCATCTGTAAAATGGGGAATAAGATTGTGAGCCCTATGGGGGAGGGGCACTGTGTCCAACCTGACTTGCTTGTATCCCCCCCCAGCGCCAGGTACAGTGCCTGGCACTTAACAAATACCAAAATTATTATTATAAAGCTGATGTTTGGCAAGGCCTTATATTATTTAGCTGTGCTGCAAGAAGGTTATTCCTGGTGAGTGTTTTGTTTGATGTTTGTCAGTGTTTTACTGGCTATCTTCAGGAAGATTCCCTGTTTAGAGCAGCTCTGGTATATGGGAGGAGTGGGTGAGCAATAAAGAGATGCACTACTCAAGTTGTTTCCTTATTTGGTAGGCCCTGAAGCTCTTCACTGGCTTCCTCTGCACTGCCCTAAACTACTCTTGAGCATTTGCTCAAATACTAGGCTAGAGGCACGCATATATGCATGAAAATATTCAAACCTTGTAGCCTTGCTCTGAGTTTATCTTGAAGAATAAAACAGGAGCTCAGAGAAGGCTGAACATCAAAAGGAGTTGTAGAGATCACATCAGCACCTGAAATTTCAGAAGTGTCTTTAAGTTTATCTGTAACTCTGGTATTTCCTTCCCCTTGGTCTTCTCTGTGACTCCCCTATCGCCTTTAGATTCTGCTTCGTATCTTTCACAGGCCTTTTTGGTAGGCCTCGCCTTCAGTTGACCTCATTTCCTTGTTCCAGGTGCCTCTTGAGGGAGTTGTCTTCCCATGATCTCCAATGAAGATGGAGGACATTGGGTAGACTAGTCACAATTCAGTTGTCATGAGCTTGCAGTCTTTAGTAGAGTTACCTCCTACTCATATCTCAATGTGAGTATTCTGCACCTTGGGCCACTGTGTTTCAGAATCCTAAATGTCCTCCCATGAAATGGTGACACTTGCCAGACTTTATCTGTCTGCTCTTAGTAATAATAATGATGGTGTTTGTTAAGTACTTACTATGTGCCAAGCACTGTTATAAAACCTGGGGGTAGATACAAGGTTATCAGGTTGTCCCACGTGGGGCTCACAGTCTTAATCCCCATGTTACAAATGAGGTAACTGAGGCACAGAGAATTTAAGTGACTTGCCCAAAGTCACACAGCTGATAAGTGGCAGAGCAGGGATTAGAACCCATGACCTCTGATTTCCAACCCGTGCTCTTTCCACTAAGCCACGCAGCTTCTCCTCAGTGACCTCATCTGTAAAATGGGGATGAAGGCTGTGAGCCCCATGTGGGACAACCTGATTACCTTGTATCCCCTCCCAGAGCTTAGAACAGTGCTTGGCATATAGTAAGCACTTAACAAATGCCATTTTATTTATTTATTTATTTATTTTCCTAAGCACTGTGGTAGATACCAGGTAATTGGGTTGTCCCATGTGGGGTTCAATAGTAATAATAATTATCCATACTTATTAAGTGTTTATTATATACCAAACACAGTGTTAAGTGTCAGAAGCAGTGTGACCTAGTGGAGAGAGCTTGGCCCTGGGAGGCAGAGGGAACTGGGTTCTAATCCTGACTCCACCACCTGTCTGCTGGGTGACCTTGGGCAAGCCACTTCTCTGTGCCTCAGTTACCTCATCTGCAGAATGGGGATTAATACTGGGAATCTCATGTGGGACATGGACTCTGTCCAACCTGATCGCTTATATCTTCCCCATGTTTAGTGAGAGCCTGGCACATAGTAAGCACTTAACAAAAACCATAAAAAACTGCTTGGGGAGGTACAAGAGATTGGGTACCATCTCTGTTCCACATGGGGCTCGCAGTCTAAAAGGGATGGAGAACTGATATTTTATTCACATCTTGGTAGCGTCAGTAGTAAGTGCTTGGCACATAGTAAGTGCTTAACAAATGCCATCATTATTATTAGTAGCATTTATTAAATACTTATTTGGCAAGGTGGTTTGTACTAGATGCTTGTGAAGTACCGAATAACAACAGCAAAATGACACATTCCTTCCCCATTAAGTAGCTTGTACTCTAGCGCTCAATAAATGTCATTGATTGATTGAAAACTGGGAGACAAACAAAAATTGGCTGACTCAGATTTGACTCTAGGAATTAATTGGGGAAAACTTTGTGGAAGTGGGATCTTAGGAGGGATGGGAAAGTAGGCAGACCTGGGATCTGTTAAAAATGGAGAAGGAGGGAGTTTCAAGTTCGGGAACAGTGTGAACAAGGGGATGGATTTAGGAATGCCAAAAGTTAGAGCTAGAATGTTGGTTTGGGAGGAGTGAATACAGTGGATTGGATATATAGGTAAGGTTGAGTTGGGTTGCAGAGGGCCTTGAAGCCAATTGTGAAGAGTTGTGTTTTGATGCAATGAGACACAGGAAGCCAGTGGAGGGTAGTAAGCAGAGGAGAGTAGTGCCATGAGCAATTCTTCATGAAGAAGATCCATGAAAGACCGTGTAATCTAGATTGGAGCTGGGAGAGACTGGAGGTTGGAAGAACAGCAAGAAGGTTAACGTAAAAATCTAGCCAAGGCAGTGCTAAAGAGTAAACCAGGGTGGTAGAATTTCAGGCTAAGAGGAAAAGGAAGATTCAGTGGATGTTGGATAATCCCAAGAGCACAGACTTCTGGGAGGAGAATGGTGGTGGTGTGGTTGGCCGAGATGAGAAAATTAGAGGGAGGAGTGGGCTTAAGGGGAAAAATAAGGAGTTCTGCTTTGAAAAGGTGGTATTTGAGAAGCCACGTGGAAACTGAGGCACAGAAAAGTGAGGTCTGTTGTCCAAGATGGAGCAAGGACTAGAACCTAGATGTCTTGTCTCCCAGTCCTGTTCTCTTTACGCTAGCCTGTGCTGCCCTTTTAATAGCCAAGTCTAATAACAAGAAGAGAATCTCCACGCAGTTTTCTGAGGACACCTTGAATGGAATACTCCTGTGAATCTTTGCTAAAAGCAGAGGCCACTTGAGCGCTAAAAAAAGTCTACGTTAAGCAGGGAACATACTACAAGGAGAAAAAGAAAAATGGTAATATGAGATTCCTGCTTCCCATCTGCTCATACTCGAAGGATAAAAAGAAAGGAGGGAGGGATTATGTGACCTGAAAGGCCAAACCTAAGTTTCCTTGTCTCTTCAAAGAGCCTATGATAAAATGCTATTTATTATCGTGATGCACGGTAATTATATTTAATACTGTCCCTGATTCCTTTTGTGTGGCTAGAAATTAAGTCTTTTCAGCCACACCCGCACATATGGTTAAAGTTCACTGCATAGTGTCACCTCTGAACATGATGGACAACTATATTTGTATAAAGGCACTCTGTGTTAGGAAGCGCTAGAATGACTTGTTTGACTCCTTTCATTGTATTCTGTTTCTACATCTTTCATGTGATGCACAGCAGAAATACAAACCAAGGGAGAATGGAAAAGATTCAACCTTGCAGAAATTTATCCTTTTTCTTAGAGACTCTTAGTCCATGAGAAAGACCATTCTGAGGCATTGAGTTGCATCAAAATCAAATAAGACATTGATTTCCATGAGTCCTCAAGGAGGAGGGGGTAGTGAAAGGACATAAAGACTGATGGTGCTCAGAAACTCTGAATCTGACCTTCTGATACAACCCACAGACTCCTCCAAAGGGAGAGGTTTATTAAAATCCCCTAAATCTAGGCCCTGAACCATAAGCCTTATTGAGATCCAAATGCCATGTAAGTAAGATTCAGAAACCTCCGGATTTCAACATTTGTTACTTTTCAAACACTTAATACGTGCCAAGCACTGTACAAAGCTTGGGCTAGATACAAGAAAATCAGTTTGGACACAGTCCCTGTCCCACATGGGGCTCTCTGAGTCTAAGCAGGAGGGAGTACAGGCATTGAATCCCGATTTTGCAGAAGAGGATTCTGAAACACAGAGAAGTTAAGTGTTTTGCCCAAGGTCACACAGCAGGCAAGTGGCAGAACCAGGATCAGAATCCAGCTCCTTTAACTCCCACTGTGATTTCTCTGTGATTCTTTTTAGGGAAGGAGATCCGGTAATCCCAGGTTGGAGACAATTGTCAGAAGAGTCAAATGCAGGCTTCGGTATAAACGGTCCAATACCCTTTGTCTGAAAGTGTGCTGGGAATGCTTCACCCTCAAACTTTATTATTTTAATTTTCTCTTCTGCAGTGTCACTCTTCTTCATTGTTCCTGGCAGAATGGCCAGAAGCAGTAATTTAATTTATTTACATTGATGTCTGTCCCTCCAATGCCCTTAAATTGTACGCTCACTCTGGGCAGGGAATATCACTGTTTATTATTGTTTTGTACTTTCCCAAGCACTCAGTACAGTGCTCTGCACACAGTAAGCGCTCAAAAAGAACAATTAAATGAATGGCCACCAGTACACACATGGACACTAAAGTGGGGCGGGAAGGCAGAGACAGGCAAAGGGAGAAATAGAGAAAAGAAGAGGAGAGAGGTTCTTTGAGACATTAAACTAGAGAATGGGAAATGAAAATCAAAGAGGGGAAATAGTAAGCCCAGTCAAGCTGAATATTCAAGTTCATAGGGTCTGGGCAAATTTCTGGAGACAACCTTGAGCCTATTCCCCAGTGAACACGGCCCTGTCTCATTCATTCATTCATTCAATCGTATTTATTGAGCGCTTACTGTGTGCAGAGCACTGTACTAAGTGTTTGGGAAGAACAAGTTGGCAACATATAGAGACGGTCCCTACCCAACAGCGGGTTCACAGTCTAGAAGGGGGAGACAGACAAAAAACCAAAACATATTAACAAAATAAAATAAATAGAATAAATATGTACAAGTAAAATAGAGTAATAAATATGTACAAACATATGTACATATATACATATATATATATATATATATAGGTGCTGTGGGGAGGAGAAGGAGGTAAGGTGGGGGGATGGGGAGGGGGAGGAGGGAGAAAGGAAGGAGGGGGCTCAGTCTGGGAAGGCCTCCTGGAGGAGGTGAGCTCTCAGCAGGGCTTTGAAGGGAGGAAGAGAGCTAGCTTGGCAGATGTGCAGAGGGAGGGCATTCCAGGCCAGGGGGAGGACGTGGGCAGGGGGTCCACGGCGGGACAGGCGAGAACAAGGCACTACATAGTCTCGACTATGGGAGGGAGAGTGAAGCAGAGGCATGGGTTCAAATCCCGGCTCCGCCAATTGTCAGCTGTGTGACTTTGGGCAAGTCACTTAACTTCCTGTGCCTCAGTTATCTCATCTGTAAAATGGGGATTAAGACTGTGAGCCCCCCGCGGGACAACGTGATCACCTTGTAACCTCCACAGATCTTAGAACAGTGTTTTACACATAGTAAGCGCTTAATAAATGCCTTTATTATTGTTATTCTCTAATGAGTACAGTGGTACCATCGAATAGGTTTCTGGGTCCTCTGAATCCTCTGGGCAATAGTTTATAGATGATTCAGACAGAAATCAGCACCAGAAGAACTCTTTGCAATAAAGGAAAAAAGTGTTACCAAGCCTTAATCCTACCTCTAGTGGGTCACTATTTGCAGGTGGCTCTGCTTTTCCTCCAAACCCCTGTCACTGGAAAAGACCCCGCCAACGTGTCAAAATTAAGAATTCTATCGTTTCACGTTTCCTTAGTGGTAACACACATCCTGGGTGAGGGGGTCAAAAGCAAGAGGATTTCAGACAAGTCATAAATTGCCTTGCCATGAGCAAGACGTGCTGGTTCAAGTGCTTCTCATGAATTGGCAAGGGAAGATTTTATGCTGTAAAAGGGTCTTTCCCCTATAAGGTCTATGATTTATCTATCCAATTCCCTTGCCAAATTTAGCACAGTAGGGAGAAAGACAAGAAAGCCACTAAAACCAACGAGAAACTTAATTTTGAATCTGCTCATAAACAATTAACAGTAGTAACCTGACCCCCTTTTTGGTAATTACAATGGTTTCCTGAGAAGCAAATATACATTTCTATCATCTTTATTTTATCACTTCTAATAATAAGCCTCTGGAACATCCAGAGATAGCGCTTGCTCTTCGTCATATCCTCTTTCTCTCCAAAGCACTTGCATGCAACACATCTGTTGCTAAGAAAAGCTTAGTTTCATCTGGGCCCCAGAAGACACAGATAGGGTCTTTTCTAAGAATCAGCCTCAAATCTTGGCAGGACATAATATTACTATTAAACACCAAGGCTTGGAAAATCAGGCACTGATGATAATGGTGATCATGGTGATTGTGATGATGAGGATTACAACAATGATGATAACAATATTAACAATTGTTGTATTTGTTAAGGACTTACTATTTACCAGACTGTAAGGCTGCTGTGGGCAGGGAATGTGTGTGTTTATTCTTACATTGTACTCTCCCAAGTGCTTAGTACAGTGCTCTACAAACAATAAGTGCTCAATAAATATGACTGACTGAACGACTGACTGACTAGAACTAGAATAGATGCAAGATAATCAGATCGGACACAGGACTAAGAAGGAAAGAGAACAAGTATTAAATCTTTTTACAAATGAGGAAACTGTGGTACAGAAAAGTTTAGCAACTTGCCCATGGTCACACAGTCTTGGCTACCTACTGGAAAAGATACATTCTCAAAGCCTCTTGGGAAAATGAATGCCCCTGACTCCATCCCTCCTTCCCCAACACATCTTGACAATCACAAATCTCCCTAGATAGATTGCCAAACATAGTAATAAATATGGGACTCACAGAACTTTCATCACTGTTCTCTCCAATGTCAGGTGTGCAGAATCAATTTGTGATGTTCACCGTAATACGATGTGCTTCAGTGGTTGCAGGGATGTCTCCACTCTGGAATATATCCCCTGGCACAAGAGTCATCTCCCGTCCTTTCTTTTTACTTCAAACCCAGCTTCGGTAGACCATTAACAAAGAGGGTTTGGGAGTTTCCTATATGTTCTCACACTCCCAGCTTGTTTCCACCACTTGCATCCAAGAAGGACTTTGGACTTCAAAAATCAACAATTTGACTTCAGTATTCTCTAATTTTGATATAACAGCTCCCAGCTGTGGTTTAATGTATACCATATCCCAATAAGGAATTCCTAGGTTTTATGTTGGTTGTTTTTTTTCCCCCCCTCAACTTGTCTGATAGCTGACATGGTTAAATAAGTTGTGTTAGTAGTTAAAATGGGAATTATTTTATGTGCTTGTTCCCGAAAGATATCTGTTTTTCATTTCAGCAATCCAAGCTGCTGGAGGTGAGCAGACATTTGGCTTTGAGCTGCAAGTCAGAGAGAAAGAGTTGGGATGGGGTTAACTCTCCCCCTCCAGGGGATGCTCCTCACAGTATCCCAGGCTTTACAGCCCTGAGCGACCTCCCCTGCCTTCTCTTATAAGCCCAGCTCCATTTTTCTGGGTGAAAACTCACAGAATTAGGGGGAGAATGACAAAGAAAATAAACCGAAGGCAGTCATCCTACTTCCTAATCAGAGTGGCACTGCTGCTTCCTTCTGTGACCTTGGGCAAGGCATTTAATCCCCTGCATCTCAGTTATCTCCTCTGTAACCTGATGATAACCATATGCACTCCCCTATGGGGCTGCTCAGAGGAATGGAGAATTAAGCATTGTCAGGCCCTTGGAAAATCTAAAACTCTGAAAGCGATAAAAAAAAATACAGTAGCATGAGAGAAAAGAAAAACATGCTTTGCCCAAAAGATTCTTGACCTGGTAGAGGAAATGGATTTGGCACACAGCAACTTGTGTTAAGAGTGGAGATCTAGCAGGCTCTTTCTTTTTGTGGCATTTGTTTAAATGCCATATGGGCGGTGAACCCAATTTCCCTCAGTCTACAATGTACTCGTTCTTTCTGGCTTGTTAATAGCGGTTTCTCCTCCACACCAGCTTTGCTAATTCTGTAAGGCCGTTTCTCGGTTATCAGAAACTCCCGATTAAAGGTCAACAGTTTCTAACCAACGATGAACCACCCTGCCACTCTCCCTAAAGAAAGGCAAAAATCCTGAAGAGAGTGCTGACCCAGAGGAACTCAGAGAGAAGAGACAGGGGAGCCAGGGAGCCAGCACCGTTCAGCTTCCACTTAGCCGGATTTCTCCCCAGTTCGTCAGAGGGAAGGAAGAGCAAGTTCAGATTTTTCATCAGCCCTCTTGCCTTCCACCTTCCCACATTACTGGACCAGATCTCTCCAATCTGTTTTCCTCTTGCTGCCCTGAATGTAACTCCTACTGCGTGTGACATTTAGTCTACAGATAAAGGATAAGGTATGGTCTTTCCAGGTCCAGGAATGCAAAGTATTGCAATCTTCACAGAACATGTAACCAGTTGTCCAGGCTTAGACTAGGCAGTCTGGTTTTCAGTTGAACTGATCCCTGCCCAATAGGGATATGGCTCCAAGTGACTTTTTGTTGCATATTTTTATTTTAGGCTCCCGGCCTCCTTGCGCCTATGTTACTACAACTGAGCTTTGTGGTTCAAAAGGGAAATGCAGAACTCTGAAGCAAGAGGGAGGGACAGGGAAACGCCCAGAGAAACACTCTAAGGTCAGGTTTGACTCCTCCCTGAATTGTGAACCCATCTATTTTCCTATATCTACCCCAGTGCTCCCCTCTCAGTGTCACACCTGGAGAGTTTCCAGTACTCTACCAATTTTGGCTATGGGAGGGAGAATCGAGGAGAGGCCTATCCATTCCATTCCTAGCTTGGCCAGTGGCTAGCAAGTGGAAGGCAATTTGCTAAAAGTCAAAACTCACCCATGCTGGGCAGCAGCAGCATGGGAAAGAGTCAAAGGCGGAGACTCAAGTTTGCCACGTGAAAGGCGGGAATGGTAAACCACTTCCATATTTTTACCAAGAAAACTCTCTGGATACACTACCAGGAAGATTGCAGATGGACAGCGGGGTGTTCTGGGAGAGATGTGTCCATGGTGTCACTATCGGTTGGAAACGGCTCGATGGCATAAGACGAGACAAGACCCCAGTGCTTAGCACTCATTTAAGTATTTAACAAATACCATAATCACTGTTATTATTGGGTGATACAAAATGGTGTATAAGGGATTATTACATTACTCTGCATGCCAGCATGTGCTATAGCATGCATCTTCCTGGTGTCCATATGGGCCAGGATTGCCAGCATGAATCATAGGGACCTCGTCAGCTAACCTAGATGTGTTCCCATAACAATTGTATGACCCACACTTTTGAGGCACTGAAGGATAGGGATTGGTTCTGATCTGATTTTCTTGTATCTTTATAACACAGTGTTTGACTGAGAGTAAACTCTTAGTAAAAGCCGTCATTATTATCGGAATTCACCAGACATTTTTGATCTCAGCCACTCCGTATCCATGATTTCAGCCATGAAGAAAGAGTAACATCTAAAATCAAGGGCCCCAGACTAGCATATCTTCCCAAAACAGAGCACTAGAGACAGACATTCTAAGGAGTGCTCCATAGTCATGCTGCCTCTAGGCACTTTATAGTCACCCCAGAGGATTTAATTGGTTTTGGAGGAAAAGTCTCTAAAAATATATTGCTAATGGTAGCTTTTAGCTACTGTTTTCCCAAAAGAAAAGCTTCTTCCCTGAAAAATGCTTTTGATGTTTGATGTTTTGTAAAGCATTTCCCCAAATACTAACCCTGCAAATGTAGAGAAATTTTATAGGCTGGTTCAAAAGGAATTTCCTAAAAATCTGCTGGCAAAATGTTAAGAATCAAAGTAAAATGACCTAGCTCCAATTGCCATCACCAGCCATGGACCAAACTAAGAAAAGTGGTGGGATTCCAGAAAACTTCCCTTTCTCTTTAGCTGCATATTCTGCAGAAATTTAGGCACAGGCCAGACAGATTTTTTTCTCTTATGTCTTCAATTAACCTACAGACATCACAGGCCTCAGGGTAAGAAACAAGCAATTGTCCAATTTAGACTTCAAACAGATTCCTGACCCCTGTTTATCTGTCAGACTGCCTTCTTTCCCAGTTCCATCAGCCCTGGCCTTCATTCCTCCACTCTGACTGTGGAGGAAACAGGTATTTCTGTTGCTTTCCAACTTCGCAACTGATGAAAAATGTTTCACCTCAGGGATCAGGTAACTGGGAACACCGACACAGCAGGACTCTGGAAGAAGAGCTTTGGAGCTGGGTGTTCACTCTCTAATTCCATCATTTGACCATCATAATAAAATTATATTGACTTTCATTTCCATCCTCTCTCTATCCCCATCCCTTCTTATGGCTACTAGAATTTACTTGTATTAATGGTGTTCTAAAGCCATCTGTCACTTCTGCTTGGTCCTGTTCTTGAATGAAGAGTTGAGGAAGAGTATGAATAAATACATAAGGGTTGGAAGAGAAGGATGGGATAATATGATTCCAGATGTGGAAATTAATTGGAACTAGCTGGAGGGGTGAGATTTTAGGAGGACAAAGGAAGCAGCGTGGCCTAGTGGAAAGAGCACGGGTCTGGGATTCGGAGGACCTGGGTTCTAATACTGGCTCCATCAGTCAGATGGTGTGTGACCATGGAGTCACTTAACTTCTCTGTTGAGATACTTCATCTGTAAAATAGGGATTAAATCTTACTCCCGCCTACTTTGACTTAGAACCCCATGTGGGACAGGGACTGTGTCCAACCTAACTGACTTGTAGCTACCCCAGTGCTTAGAACAGTTCTTGGCACATAGTAAGTGTTGTGGCTCACTGGAAAGAGCCCGGGCTTTGGCGTCAGAAGTCATAGGTTCAAATCCCAGCTCCTCCAACTGTCAGCTGTGTGACTTTGGGCAAGTCACTTAACTTCTCTGGGCCTCAGTTCCCTCATCTGTAAAATGGGGATGAAGACTGTGAGCCCCCGTGGGACAACCTGATTACCTTTAACCTCCCCAGCGCTTAGAATAGTTCTTTGCACATAGTAAGTGCTTAATAAATTCCATTATTATTATTATTAATAATAAATACAAATATACATATATATAGGCATGAACATGGGGAATGGTATGAGTATGTATACTCAGATCTGGTTGGAAAGAGAGTTCTGTATCAGAGAAGCAACATGAGTGAGGTTTTGGAGGTGAAAGAGCAAAGACTGAAGTACAGTGTGAGAAGGTAAGCTTGGAAAGAACTAGGAGTCCAAGCTGGGAAGTAGCTGGTGAAGGGAGCTGATAAATATATAAGATGGGAAGATTTGGTGGAGATCACTGAAGCCAATTGGAATAATATTGCGGGAAGAAAGGGAAGCAGCATGGCCTAGTGGAAAGAACACAGGCCTGAGGGTCAGAGGACCTGGGTTTTAAAGTAGGCTCTTCTACTTGTTACTATGTGACTTTGGGCAATTCACTTAGTTTCTCTGTGCCCCAGTTTCTTCATCTGTAAAATGGGAATTAAATCATATTCTCTCTATTTAGACTGTGAGCCCCATATGGGCCAGGGGTTTTGTTCAATCTGAATTTCCCATATCTACCCCAGAACTAAGTACAGTGCTTAGCACATATGAAGTGTTCAACAAATATCATAATGATGATAATTAACTATTCACTTTTTGATTGATGTCAGCAGGAGAAAAGTAGTCCTTGGAAGTTTCTTAGTTTAGGGTGGTGTTTCACAGATGACTAGATACTAGTGTGATTAAAAGCCTGAAGAGAGAAGAGGTTGGAGGTGAGGTGAGCATTGAGGAGACTGATGCAAAGGTCTATGATGTGATATGAATTAGGACCATGGTGACGGCTGTTAGGACGGAGAACAAGAGGCAGATCTGTGAAATGTTGTAGAGGAATAATGGCTAAAATGTAACAGTGGCATGAACAAGAGAGCTGAAAGACAGTGAGAAGTCAACGATGCAGACAAGGGATAGGAGGGTGGTGGAGTTATTGCCAGAGACAGAAAAATTAGGAACAGGAGAGGGTTTAAGTGGGATGATGAGAAGTTCTGTTTTAGATTGAGTCATGGGCTGGATGAAATCTTCTGGTCTGTCCCCCTCCTTCAGGAAGGACCACCTCTAAAGCATCCTAGGCTGATGGGAATCCTTGAAAGATGATAATTTTCATTCTCCCAGGGTTTATCAGAGCAATTTGCATAGCATCAGCTAAACCTCTGCAGTTATTTTTGGCTGACTTCACTACATGCTGAAATTTCAGTCGATCTGGTGGAGGAAATCCCTTCGCTTCCTAACGCTTCAGCGAAACTGGAGTATTTAGAAAATATTCTTGGCATGAATTATGATATCACTGTTTCTCCTCCAGGTATGCCAGGACATATATTTGATCATTAGAGTGTGCTCCGCTGGGTTCCAAATGGGAGGCTTTGACCTTCTTGCACTATTAGTTCTGCAATTCTTCCGACAAGAGTCTGGGGCTCTTATGCCACCACTTTGGAACTGGAAACTGGAATTCGGGTCAGAATGGTCAGTGCAAGTAGTGGTGGGGGGAGTCTGAAAGATTCTAGGTGATATAGAAGAAAGAGAGGGCCAGGGTGGGCAAAAGCAGGTGATGGAAGCTATTCTCTCCAGAGGAAGGAAAAGCAGGGAGGCAGGGAATTGGATGATTCCCAAGGCTGCAATTCTTCTTGGAGACACCTCATCCTCACCTAGTGGAGATCCCAGAGGGAAGGATGTGTTTCTGGTTCCCAGACCAGTTGATTTACACCTGCCTCTCTTCCCTCACCCCTCACAAGTGGACAGGCCTCACTGACTAGTGATGTCCCTCTCTAGCATAAAGATAGCAAGAATTAAAGCAGGGTAAGTTCATATTAAAGTTATCAAAGAATAAAATTAAAATGGGAATGGTAAATGAAATAGGTTTGACTAAATTGCTCTAAGAAATTATTTCCAAAAAAATTATATGTTAAATGAAATCGTTTATACCAGCACTTTATCATTGCCAGATAAGCCTAACATGAATCTGTGCAGACCTTGATCATAAAAGCAATAACTGAATATAATAATAATAAGAAGAAGAATAATAATTTTGGTATTTGTTAAATGCTTACTATGTGCAAAACACTGTTCTAAGCGCTGGGGAGGATACAAGGTGATCAGGTTGTCCCATGTGGGGCTCACAATCTCAATCCCCATTTTACAGATGAGGTAACTGAGACACAGAGAAGTTAAATGACTTGCTTAAAGTCACACAGCTGACAAGCAACAGAGCCGGGATTTGAATCCATGACCTCTGACTCCCAAGCCCGTGCTCTTTCCACTGAGCCACGCTGCCTCTTCTAATAATGGCATTTATTAAGCACTTAGTATGTGCAAAGCACTGTTCTAAGAACTGAGGAGGTTACAAGGTGATCAGGTTGTCCCACAGGGGGCTCACAGTCTTCACCTCCATTTTACAGATGAGGGAACTGAGGCCCAGAGAAGTGAAGTGACTTGCCCAAAGTCACACAGCTGACAAGTGACAGAGGCAGGATTTGAACCCATGACCTCTGACTCCAAAGCCCGTGCTCTTTCCACTGATCCATGCTGCTTCTCTGCAAGGTGTGTGTGCTTGTGTGCACGCATACACACACAAACACATTCACAAAACCACTTGTAACAAAACGACGTGGCTTAGTGGAAAGAGCACAGGCTTGGGAGTCAGAGGTCATGGGTTCTAATCCCAGCTCTGTCACTTATCAGCTGTGTGACTTTGGGCAAGTCACTTAACTTCTCTGTGCCTCCATTACCTCATCTGTAAATTGGAGATTAAGACTGTGAGCCCCATGTGGGATGTGCACTGTGTCCAAGCTGAACTTGAATCTATACCAGCACTTAGTACAGTGCCTGGACCATAGTAAGCACTTAATAAAACAATACAAAAGAGGAAGGAACAAACAAGCAAGTTTCTCCCCAAAACACTATCAATCAATCAATGGTATTTGTTGAGCATTTATCATGTGCAAAGCATTGTACTAAGCACTTGGGAGAGTACAATCAACAGAGTTGGCAGACATATTTTTCTGCCCACAGAGAGCTTTCAGTCTACCACCTCCTACTTTATTAAATGGAGACATTTTGTCTGGTTTCAGAACCCAAAACTTCCATAGCAATTTATTCTGTCACAGCCACAAGATCATTTGAAAAGCTGAATTTTCTAATGACAAAATTTCTCCCAGACCCACCACCACGCTGATTTTCTTTCTGTTTTTGCTGAATTCAGACCTTGGCTCTCGGGAAACACAGAACCGATCAACTAAGAGTTTACTTACTGATGGACTTAGACAAGATGGTAATCATGACATTTAGTTAAGCATATGTTTTGGCTTGTGGAATTCCCACTAATCATTTTTTGTCTCGTGGTAAGAAAAAATAATGGCCTTCAGATTCAACAACATGCCCTGAAATATTTTTCTAGCATTTTGGACTTAGCACAATTCAAAATGCCTTTTGTCAAATATGCTGGATTTTTTACTTGAAACTCGGGTGTAGATTCAGGGAAATTTGATTCACATGTTCTGGATGCATTTGGACTTAATGTTGTTGTCTGTGAACTACTCACTGACCTTGGAATTTAGTTTAGAAAACTATTGTCCTGGAAATATAAAACTGATCCTAGCACATTGGAACGTACCTGGAATGAGAAGCTCATTTCCCAACTGACAAACCGCAAATTGGGCTCATTTCTCCTTTCTGAGCATCATTAAGTCACTAGTAAGACATCCACCTGGAATGGGGAGCTGATGTGGCTTGCTCCATCAACTGATTGAAATTAAGAATCACTTCAGGAACCGCCAGCAAGAGAGTTGGTTGGTGCCTGCTAATAATGATAATAATTAGTAACAATTGTGGTATTTGTTAAGCGCTTGCTACGCACCAGTCACTGTACTAAGCTCTGGGGTAGATACAAGGTAATCAGGTTGGACACAGTTCCTGTCCTACATGAAGCTCACAGTTTCATATCCCTACTTTGCAGGTGAGGTAACTGAGGTCCAGAGAAGTAAAGTGATTTGTCCAAGGTCACACAGCAGAGTGGCAGAGCCAGGATTAGATCCCAGATCCTTCTGACTGGCAAGTCCATGCTACAGATGTTTGGTGTGGCCTGGTAGAAAGAGCATAGGCCGAAGAATTAGAGGACCTGGGTTCTAATCCCTGCTCTCCTGCTTGCCTGTTCTGTGATCTCAGGCAAACCACCTAATTTCTCTAGGCCTCACTTTCCTCATCTGTAAAATGGGAATTAAAAACCTGCCCTCCTTCTCACTTAGACTATAAGCCTCATATGTGACAGAGACTGATAGCATTATATCTATCCCAGTGCTTTGTTTGGTGCTTGGCACATCAGATAATCTCAACAAATACCATGATTATTATTATTATTTTTATTATCACTAGACCCACTCTGGGGATGGGGGAAAAGGAGGGTTTTCAGAGAGCCAAGGGCCTCAGCAAAAGATTCAGTAATAATTCACCAGTATTTGTTAAGCACTTACTATGTGCCGGGCATTACTAAGTGATGGAGTAGATACAAGGTAATTGGGCTGGACAAAGTCCCTGTCCACACCGGGCTCACAGTCTTAATCCATATTTTACAGATGAGGTAACTGAGGCACAGAGAAGTGAAGTGACTTACTCAAGGTGGCACAGTAGACAAGTGGCAGATCCGGGGTTAGAATTCAGGTCCTTTTGGCTGCCAGACTCATGCTCTATCCACTAGACCATGCTGCTTCTCATAGTATTTGCCAAGCATTGCTCTAAGCACTGGGGTAGATACAAGATGATGAGGTTGGACACAGTCCTTGTCTCACATCGGGCTCGCATTCTCAACTGGAGGAAGAAAAGTTATTGAATGTCCACTTCACAAACTAAAAAACTGAATCCCAGTAAAAGTGACTTGCCCAAGTTCACACACAGTAGGCAAGTGGCAGAACCAGGATTAAAACCCAGGTCCTCCAACTTCCAAGCCCATGCTCTGTCCACTAGACTACACTGCTCAGCCAAATGATGAGATGGGCTCTCCCTGACTCTATCCAGTTCTTCCCAAGATCTTGATCTCTTAGGATTAAGTAGCCTTAGAGAAACTCTGGGTGCAGCTACACAATGTGTGGTCAAGATAATTCTGTGATGTTGGGTAAAAATTGCTAAGCAATTCTTTGATGGCCTCTGGTTCCCTCCCCTCACCAACATAGGAGGGGAAATGTATATCATTTGGTTTTAGTGTAGAATGTGGTAAAGTGATTCTCCCAAACTCATGTTTTCTTCTTCCATCCCAGTAGAATTACCAAATTCCTCAGTATCAGAATCTTTCCCCAAACCATACGTTGCTTTCAGAAACCAACATTAAATTTCCATACACAAAAGTGATGGTCTCCCAAATGTCAGTCGAGATTGTTTTTTATTTATTTATTAAATGAACGAGGCAAAATCCTGGGTTTAATACCACAAGGAAATTTGGGGTTGCCTATGAAAATGATATGGCATTCACAAAGAAAGTGTCTCCTCTTTCCCGACATGAAGTCCCAAGAGAACAAGGAATTTCTCAGAAGTAGGTACAGTGACAGATCTTTGGGAAGAAGCAAAAGATGGGGAGCAGGAAAGACAAAGAAAAATGCTTTCCACCAAGACAAGTATTTCCCCTTTCTTTGCAGAAATTTAAGCTAGGAGGATTATCCAATTAGACACTTGCAAGAGAAGCAGCAGCATAGCCTAGAGGAAAGAGCATGGGCCTGGGACTCAGAGAACCTGGGTTCAAAACTCAGGTCCTCCATTTACCAGGTGTGTGACCTTCGGTAAATCACTTAACATCGCCACTGCGTCTCAGTTCCCTCATCTGCAAAATAGGGATTCACTACCTCTTCTCCCGCCTACTTAGATGGTGAACCCCATGTGGGACCTGATTATTTTGTATCCTCCTTAGTGAAGCACTTAGTAAAGTGTTTGGCACAGGGTCAGTCCATGACAAATATTGTTATTATTATTCCAACCCAATCTAGACTTTGATTCTAAACTCTTTCAGGGCAGGGACCGTATCTTCCTCTTATTGTACTCTGCCAAGGGCCCAGTACAGTGCACTGCAAACATTAGCCTCTCGATAAACACCCTGAGCAAATGAATGGCTTCAATATCCACTCCCATCTTGGGATGCAATCCCTATAGCCTCTAGTCCCGAGACCCTAAATCCAAAGCATTTTCTGATGTGAATGTATTCCGGAAACCAAGACGCACACAAAGAAAAATGTTCAGAAAGTCCACTTTACATTCATCCTCCAAATGATCCAGCTCAGTAATCCAATCTTCTGAAGACATTGCTCCACCTAAAGACACTTACTCCTCTGTGGGTTACAACCTCTTCTGGTACACAGCCAGCTAGACCCATGACCCGCATACCCTCTTGGCACCAAGCCTGGACCTCCCTCAGATTCCAACTGGCCATCCTTCTGACAAACCAAGACCTTTAGGCAATCATCTTCAAAGGGTGGAAGCACAATTTAGGGGCCAGAAATATTTCTGTCAAGCTTTTTTCAATCAGATGACCTTTGAATTCTATTTCAGCACCTATTTAATGGCTAAAATAGTTCTACTCGGCTTTCATCGCCCATCACGTAAGACCAACGCCTAACCTTTTGGAAAACTTCGAGCAGTACAGATTTCTAGCTCATAGGAGTGCATCTTTACCTCCTCTGAGAAAACAGAAGATGAGCAGCCTAGAGAGTTAAGGTTTCCTGAACTATTTTTTTCTTATTTTAAAAATGTTATTTGTTAAGCACTTACTATGTGCCAGCCACTGTACTAAGTCCTGGGGTAGATACAAGGTTGGACACAGTCCATGTCCTACATGGAACTCATAATCTTAATCAATCAATCAATTATATTTATTGAGCACTTACTGTGTGCAGAGCACTATACTAAGCACTTGGGAAGTACAAGTTGGCAACATATAGAGACGGTCCCTACCCAACAGTGGACTCACAGTCTAGAAGGAAATCCCCATTTCACAGATGAGGTAACTGAGGCATAGAGAAGTTAAATGACTTGTCCAAGGTCACACAGCAGACAGGTGGTAGAACTGTGATTAGAACTCAGTCCTCTGACTCCCAGGCTGATGCTCTTTCCACTAGACCACACTGCTTCCTGCTTCTTGCTTCCTGCTTCCACATAGTATCACATACCTTCAAGAAGCCTCCCACCACCTCATCCTAAGACCATCCCTCTCAACACCTTCGGTTCAATTCCTTTTGCAACTAGTATTCTACTGAGCATATTTTGAGAGCAAGAGAGATCTAGGGCAGGCATTATGGACATAAAAATAGTCCCAGAAGCACCTGGATATTCTGCAGTCAGACATATCATCATCATCATCAATCGTATTTATTGAGCGCTTACTGTGTGCAGAGCACTGTACTAAGCGCTTGGAAAGTACAAGTTGGCAACATATAGAGACAGTCCCTACCCAACAGTAGGCTCACAGTCTAAAAGGGGGAGACAGAGAACAAAACCAAACATACTAACATAATAAAATAAAAAGAATAGATATGTACAAGTAAAATAAATAAATAAATGAATAAATAGAGTAATAAATATGTACAAACATATATACATATATACAGGTGCTGTGGGGAAGGGAAGGAGGCAAGATGGGGGGATGGAGAGGGGGACGAGGGGGAGAGGAAGGAAGGGACTCAGTCTGGGAAGGCCTCCTGGAGGAGGTGAGCTCTCAGTAGGGCCTTGAAGGGAGGAAGAGAGCTAGCTTGGCGGATGGGTGGAGGGAGGGCATTCCAGGCCTGGGGGATGATGTGGGCCGGGGGTCGATGGCGGGACAGGCGAGAATGAGGTACAGTGAGGAGATTAGCGGCAGAGGAGCAGAGGGTGCGGGGTGGGCTGTAGAAGGAGAGAAGGGAGGTGAGGTGGGAGGGGGTGAGGTGATGGAGAGCCTTGAAGCCCAGGGTGAGGAGTTTCTGCCTGATGCGCAGATTGATTGGTAGCCATTGGAGATTTTTGAGGAGGGGAGTACCGTGCCCAGAGCATTTCTGAACAAAGACAATCCGAGCAGCAGCATGAAGCATGGATTGAAGTGGGGAGAGACACGAGGATGGGAGATCAGAGAGAAGGCTGATGCAGTAGTCCAGACGGGATAGGATGAGAGCTTGAACGAGCAGGGTAGCGGTATGGACGGAGAGGAAGGGGCAGATCTTGGCAATGTTGCGGAGCTGAGACCGGCAGGTTTTGGTGATGGCTTGGATGTGAGGGGTGAATGAGAGAGTGGAGTCGAGGATGACACCAAGGTTGTGGGCCTGTGAGACGGGAAGGATGGTAGTGCCGTCAACAGAGATGGGAAAGTCAGGGAGAGGGCAGGGTTTGGGAGGGAAGACAAGGAGTTCAGTATTGGACATATGCTGTATCACATTCATAAAAGTACACTCAATGGTGATATTTGCAGGAGAGCACATGTCTGTTGCTTAGCCTTCACCTTTCTGCCCAGCCGTTAAAAGAAAGATCACTTGACACAATTTCATACCAAAGAAACATATTTTTCCCTTCCTCTGTTCTCTTCAATGAATTGCTAGGATTGCTTTCCTGCATTATTTACCTAGGGTCCTAAGTGGTCTCATTTGAAATAACATTATTTCACATTACATTCCGCTGTAGCTTGTTGCTTAATGTTTCCTTTTAAGTAAATTCTAAGGGAGAACCCCTGGTGGGTGGGAAGTGATTTGGAACAGAGTTCAAACCGCATCTGAAATGATCAGAGGGGAAATTGTTAAATAGAAGAATATGTATTCACAAAGCGAAGGTGATGGATTTCGACATGGTCAGACTCCTCCTATCAGTCCAGCTTCTTCTTTAACTAAATTTATCCTACAGAAACCATCCTGCTTTTCTCCCAGGTGCCAACCCCAACCCCTGTAATCCCCCAACCAGGTCCCGTGAACTTGAATCAGTCGTTGATATCATTTATTGAATCCTTACTCTGAGAACTGAATTAAGCACTTGAGGGGATCCAATGAAGTTAGTAAACATGAAACCTGCCATTAAAGATTTTACAATCTAGCCAGGGTGGACAGACATTTAAATATATTACAGGTAGAGGGAAGCAACCGGGCTTAAAGATATGTACGTGAATGTTGTGGATGACAGAAGGTGGGCTGAGTTTCTAAGTGCTTAGAGGATGAGGATTCAGGAGCATAGGTGACACAGTAGAGGGGCAATTTGGGTGGAGAGATAAGAGATTGGTCAGGGAAGGCTTCCTGGAGGATTTTATTAGGGCTTTGAAGATGGGGCGAGTGCTAGACTGCCAGATATGAAAGGGGAGTGAGTTCCAAGCCAGAGGACTGGGAATCAAAGGGGTTAGTGGAGGGAGAGACAAGAGCAAGGTCCTATGAGTAGGTTGACAGAGTCTCAAGCCTCCTGGGCCAATTGCTCACTCCTCTTTCTTCATTCAAGAAACTGAGATGGAGCCCTAACCTGTTCTTCTTACTGTCCAACCATGCCACACCCACAGTGAACCATTGTAACACCTCCCAGCTGCCCAGCTCTCCCTAGATGAGAGACAAAGATCCTCAAACTCTTCCTTCCTAGGCTCTGCTGAATGGCAAGCTGCCACCAGAACAATTGAGTCAAATTCATTGAACGTTAATGTGCCTTGAAGATCAGTGAGCCCATTTCCAGAGAGCAAGGGGGTTTAGAGACCAGATTCTGGGACCATGGCTCTTGAGGTGCCTGCTCTCTAGGGGCTTAACTCAGCATTGGGTTAAGCCTCTAAACTCCCCTGGGCAGGCAGAGAAGATCAAATACCAAGGGAAAGCCCCCAAATCTCTGAATGGGACCAGTGGGCAAGCTTCATATGTGGATTTCTCACATAGAAAAGAAGAGCTGAATGCTGTTTTTCTGTCTGAGTGGACATGCAGTGAGAAGGATGGAAATTGGGCCTGAATTGTGCCTGGATCCAGAGAGTCAAATGTAGTGACTAGGAGAGGGTGGCCTCTGTTAAATGTTCTACCCCAGGGTGATTGAAATCAGAATACCTGGGAATAGAAAAGAGGTTTTGAATGTGTTGCATCTCAAATAGAGTGTTATTTACAAATTGGCTAGCTGCCCAAGGTTACTGGAGTAAAAGGTAAAATATGACCTTTGGCCCCGAGATCAAGGCTTTCTGATAATTGCTTTGCTTTTGGACTTCAGAGCTTTCTATTTTCAGATCAATCAATTAATGCTATATACTGAGCACTCCTTGTGTACAGAGCACTGTATTAAGCATACAATACATCAGAGTCAACGGGGATGTTCCCTGCCCACAAGGAACTTACAGAATAGAGGATTGTTTGATTTGAAATGTTTTGATTGACTGTATTTTTTTCATGGTATTTGTTAATTGCTTACTATGGATATGAAAGGGGAATGAGTTCCAAGCAAGAGGGTGAGTGTCAACAAGGTAACAGTGGTGGGATAGACAAAAGCAAGTCATCGTGAGAAGATTGACATTGAAGCTTCAAGCCTCCTATGCCAGTTGCTGATCCCTCTTTCTTCTTTTGAGAAATGGGAATGGAACTCTAACCTGCTCTTTTTACCATCCAACCATTCCACACCTACAGTGAACCACCCTCCCAGCTGCCCAGTCCATCCCAGCCTAGCCAAGGGTCATGGGTGGGTGGGGAGGGAAGGGGGTCTGCAGCTGTGAATGGTCAACCTTGAGGGGCCTCAGTGGACTTGGTGAGACACCATCCCACAGCCTAGGGAGAGTCTGCCTCTTTTAGCACCCTCAGAGGCTCTTATCCTGCCCTTGGCCTTATTTAGCCTTCTGACTATTTAGCCTTATGAATTTGAGGAAGGTCTGCTAGATACTAAGGGGACCAGGGCAGTGGCAGTTGGCAGTGATTGGGTCTACTAGCAAAAAAAGAAGAGTTTGACCTAGGAGATTCAGATAGGATACTGGGACAGGGGGAGTAGGAGATGTTGGGGCTCTGAGGGATGTGCAGGTAGTGGGTTTAGCCTCAGGACCATGAAACCTATGAACAATAATAATAATAATAATAATACTGGCATTTATTAAGCACTTGCTATGTGAAAAACGCTGTTCTAAGTGGTGGGGAGGTTACAAAGTGATCAGGTTGTCCCACGGAGGGCTCACAGTTTTAATCTCCATTTTACAGATGAGGTAACTGAGACAGAGAAGTTGACTATGAAAAAAGGTAGGGCTTGACTAGGAAAGGTGAGACACAGCTACATCTCTGGTGAACATGTTGAGTGAAGACCTGAAGTTCATTCACTTCCCAAAGAAGTTATTTCTGGGTGGATGTCATGGAACCTTTAGGAAAAGGGAGTGGTCACAAGTATCAAACAGCCACCGAGAGGTCAAGAAGAATTACAATAGAGAGGAAAGCACATTGGAATTGGTTAAAGAGGTCAAAGAAGCAACCTGGCCTCGTGGACAGTGCACAGATCTGGGAATCAGAGGACCTGGTTTCTAATCCCAACTCCTCTATCTGTCTGCTGTGTGACCTTGGGCAAATAACTTCATTTCTTTGTGCCTCAGTTGTCATCTGTAAAATGGGGATTAAGACTGTGAGCCCCACATTGAACATGGACCGTGTATAACCTCATTAGTTTGTATACAAAGGCCATTGGAGACCTCAGTGAGTTGAAAGCCAGAAAGCAGAAAGGAAAGAAGAAAGTTTGTGGAGAGGAAGTAAAGGCAGTGAGTATAGAACAATTCCATGGAGGTTGAACAAGAATGAGAGGAAGGAGTTGACGTGGACTGGACAGTATGAACAAAATGATTAGTGCAAGCACTTATCCTATCCCTCCTGATTATTGCATCAGCCCTCTTGCTGACCTCCCTACTTCCCATATCTCCCCACTCCAAACCGTACTCCATTCTGTTGCCTGAATCACTTTCCTTCAAAAATGTTCAGACCATGTTTCCCCACTCCTCAAGAAACTCCAGCAATTGTCCATTCACCTCCCCATCAAACAAAAACTCCTCACCATTGACTTTAAAGCCCTTTAATCACCTTGTTCCCTCCTACCTCACCTTGCTACTACTACAACCCAGCCCGCACACTTTGTTCCTCTAATGTGAACCTTCTCACTGTACCTCATTCTCATCTATCTCACCACTGACCTTTCACTCACATCCTGCTTCAGGCCTGGAACACCCACCCTCCTCATACCAGAAAGATAATTCCTCTCCCCCACTTCAAAGCCTTATTGAAGACAAATCTCCTCCAAGAAGTCTTCCCTGACTAAGCCCTCTTCTCCTCTTCTCCCACTCCCTTCTGTGACACTCTAACTTGCTCCTTCATTCATCCTCCCTCCCATCCCCACAGCACATATGTATATATTCATTCAATTCATTCAATCATATTTATTGAGTGCTTACTGTGTGCAGAGCACTGTACTAAGTGCTTGGGCAGTACAAGTCGGCAACATATAGAGACGGTCCCTACCCAACAACGGGTTCACAGTCTAGAAGGGGGAGACAGACAATGAAACAAAACATGTAGACAAGGTGTCAAAATCATCAGAACAAATAGAATTAAAGCTATATGCACATCATTAACAAAATAAATAGAATAGTAAATATGTATGAGTAAAATAGAATAATAAATCTGTACAAATATATACAAATGCTGTGGGGAGGGGAAGGAGGTAGGGTGTGGGGATGGGGAGGAGGAGAGGAAAAAGGGGGCTCAGTCTGGGAAGGCCTCCTCGAGGAGGTGAGCTCTCAGTAGGGCTTTGAAGGGAGGAAGAGAGCTGGCTTGGTGGATGTGCAGAAGGAGGGCATTGCAGGCCAGGGGAAGGACGTGGGCCGGGGGTCAATGGCAGGACAAGCAAGAACAAGGCACAGTGAGGAGGTTAGAGGCAGAGGAGCAGAGGGTGCAGGCTGGGCTGGAGAAGGAGAGAAGGGAGGTGAGGTAGGAGTGGGCGAGGTGATGGACAGCCTTGAAGCCAAGAGTGAGGAGTTTTTGCTTGAATCGTAGGTTGACAGGCAGCCACTGGAGATTTTTGAGGAGGGAAGTAACATGCCCAGAGCATTTCTGTACAAAGATAATCTGGGCAGCAGAATTAAGTATGGGGAGACAGGAGGATGGGAGATCAGAGAGGAGGCTGATGCAGTAATCCAGTCGGGATAGGATGAGAGATTGAATGAGCAGGGTAGCAGTTTGTATGGAGAGGAAAGGACGGATCCAGGGGATGTTGCGGAGGTGAGAACGGCAGGTTTTGCTGACGGATTGGATGTGAGAGGTGAACGAGAGAGCAGAGTCGAGGATGACACCAAGGTTGCGGGCTTGTGAGATGGGAAGGATGGTAGTGCCGTCTAAAGTGATGGGAAAGTCAGGGAGAGGGCAGGGTTTGGGAGGGAAGATAAGGAGTTCAGTCTTGGACACACTGAGTTTTAGAAGGTGGGCAGATATCCAGATGGAGGTGACCTGAAGCCAAGAGGAGACATGAGCCTGGAGGGAGGGAGAGAGAGCAGGGACAGAGATGTAGATATATCTGTATATATCTGTAATTTATTTATTTGTTTGTTCATCTATTTATTCATTTATTCATATTAATGTCTGTCTCCCCCTCTAGACTGTGAGCTCATTGTAGACAGAAATGTAACCATTTGCTGTTATATTATACTCTCCCAAGCACTTAGTACTGTGCTTTGCACACAGTAAGTGTTCAATAAATATGGTTGAATGAATGAATGAAAAGGCAATGTTGTGTTGATAGGGAAAATTGGGTATGTTAAGGTGAAAGAGATAGTAAAGAATGAGAGGCTGAAGAAATCTTTAAACTGTGGGGGAAATAGGATGAGAGCAAATCTTTGTGAAAGGTGAGAGGCGCTAGAATTCATCACACAGGTAGAGATGTAGATTTTTAATAGTAGGCAGGAGGTCTCTCCTTGAAATATAGCTGAGAGGCCTGGGAGTCAGAGGATCTGGGTTCTAATCCCATGTCTGGCAACTACTTGGTGGGTGACCTTGGTCTAGTCACAACTTCTCTGTGCCTCAGTTTCTTCAATTTGGAAATGGGTTGAAATACCTGTTCTCTTTCCTGCTTAGACTGTGAGCCCCAGGTGGGACAGGGACTGTGTCCAACTTGATTAACTTGTATCTACCCCTTCTCTCAGAACAGTGCTTGACACATAGTAAGTGTTTAATAAATTTGATAATAATAAGAAGAATATAAGAATATATTGTACATGTAATATACAATGTAATATATAATGCATATAAAATATATTATTATTAAATATTATATATATTATACATTATATATGTATATATACATATGTGTGTGTGTGTGTGTGTGTGTGTGTGTGTGTGTGTGTGTGTGTGTGTGTGTGTGTGTGTATTTTCTGTGTGAGATAAGAAAGTAGGTAACCTTCCCCAATCTCTGGAAATTATACCTAAAGCTTAAACTGCTCAACTTTTTTGGTGCATCTCAGATTATCATCTAATTTGTTTCTCAGTCAAGCATAGGGGAAAACAAAAACCCTACTGATAATAACAATGACATTTGTTAAGCGCTTACTATGTGTGAAACACTGTGGGGATACAAGGTGATTAGGTTATCCCATGTGGGGCTCACAGTCTTAATCCCCATGTATTTGCCACCATATTTTTTACTATTTACAATAGTAAATATTTACAATTATTTACTAATTACCACCATATTGCTAACCACTTTTATAAATCAGTTCAGATGGAATTATTCTTCAGGTCAGATGAACAGATACTTTCCAGCCCAGGTTTTAGGTTCATCAGCTCAGCAAGAAGTTAATCTCCCTGCAACTCATTTATGGACAGATTAATCTTGCTCACTCCACAGGAGCTGATGGGCTATGGTACATTTTACCTTCACTTTATAAACTCAACTCCGCCTTTCTAATGAACCCAAGGACACAGTGTAAAATGAAGTTGGTTCATACTTATGCACTATGTAAATCTGCATTTTATTGCCAAATTTAAATGGTCACCCAAAACCCAATTTGAATAACAACAGCAGCAAAAGAAAATCTAAATATATAATGTTACCGGACATTCAAAGAACCTCTTGAAAACAGTATATTATATCCTGATTCATCTAAATGCATTCAACTTCCATCATAGTTGTACTCATTTTTTGTCTTTCAAATGATGCTATACCCCTCATTCTTAATACAGAAAATAAAAATAAATAACTAAACAAATTCCAGATTTGGAAGAAGAGTTTTTAGGAATTGCTATATTTCCTTAAGGAAAATAAATCCCTTTTCACTTGAGAGTGAATTATCAAGAGATAATTTCCCTCTGTGACTCTAGGCTGGCTCTCTTCTGAAGAAACCTTTTTGTTGTTCTTGATTTATTTAGCTTTGGGTGTTCTCACCAGCTCCAAATGCTTCTTTTCTACTTGTACTCTCATCTTTGGAGAAAAATCCAGAAACCAAAATTTGGGTGAAGAAGGACATAGCTCTTTGGAGAAAGACAAAAAAATGAAACATTCAGAGGATAGGGATACAGCTGCCCTGAAGGGGAAAAAGTGGAACTCAGTAGTTCTTTGAGGGGGAAGGCACATCATCACTTTCTTTAAGCTTGGTGCATAATATTATTAAACATGGGACCTTGTTGAAAAGAAGAAACAATCTCTGAATAGACAACACCTTGAATTGAAATCTGTTTGCTGATTATAATGATCCTCTGAAGTACACCTTCCAGAGATTCAAGTGTGCTCTACTGTTACATTGTCTCTCTGCTGTGATTTTCTATTTGTCATCTGTGGGAAATTGGTTTTTAGCCTCTGTGAGTTTGTCAGCAACAAGTATGCTAAACAATGAGCAATAATAGGAATAGTAAGCTTCTTTTGGTTCTACCTGCTTTATAATCTTTTCCAATTCGCTCCTCGGATAAACAAGGGTTCCAGTCACTCTGGTGGAAGAATATTGGTGGAATCACACCATGACACTGGAAAGTGAGGGATGTGGTAAGAGTCAAGAGATGGGAGATTCTTTCAACAGCCCAATCAGTATGAAGGTGCCAGGGAATCAATCAATCAGCAGTATTTTTTGAGCACTTACTCTGTGCAGAGTCTTCCCTCCCAAACCCTGCCCTCTCCCTGACTTTCCCATCTCTGTTGATGGCACTATCATCCTTCCCGTCTCACAAACCCGCAACCTTGGTGTCATCCTCGACTCCACTCTCTCATTCACCCCTCACATCCAAGCCATCACCAAAACCTGCCGGTCTCAGCTCCACAACATTGCCAAGATCCGCCCTTTCCTCTCCATCCACACCGCTACGCTTCTCGTTCAAGCTCTCATCCTATCCCGTCTGGACTACTGCATCAGCCTTCTCTCTGATCTCCCATCCTCGTGTCTCTACCCACTTCAATCCATACTTCATGCTGCTGCCTGGATTGTCTTTGTCCAGAAACGCTCTGGGCTTGTTACTCCCCTCCCAAAAATCTCCAGTGGCTACCAATCAATCTACGCATCAGGCAGAAATTCCTCACCCTGGGCTTCAAGGCTCTTCATCACCTCGCCCCCTCCTACCTCACCTCCCTTCTCTCCTTCTATAGCCCACCCCATACCCTCCGCTCCTCTGCCGCTAATCTCCTCACCGTACCTCGCTCTCGCCTGTCCCGCCATCGACCCCCGGCCCACGTCATCCCCCGGGCCTGGAATGCCCTCCCTCTGCCCATCCGCCAAGTTAGCTCTCTTCTTCCCTTCAAGGCCCTACTGAGAGCTCACCTCCTCGAGGAGGCCTTCCCAGACTGAGCCCCTTCCTTCCTCTCCCCCTCGTCCCCCTCTCCATCCCCCCCATCTTACCTCCTTCCCTTCCCCACTGCACCTGTATATATGTATATATGTTTGTACATATTTGTTACTCTATTTATTTATTTATTTATTTTACTTGTACAGGTCTATTCTATTTATTTTATTTTGTTAATATGTTTGGTTTTGTTCTCTGTCTCCCCCTTTTAGACTGTGAGCCCACTGTTGGGTAGGGACTGTCTCTATATGTTGCCAACTTGTACTTCCCAAGCACTTAGTACAGTGCTCTGCACACAGTAAGCGCTCAATAAATATGATTGATGATGATGATGATGCAAAGTACTATACTAAGTGCTTGGGAGAGTACAACACAACAGAATTAGCAGACATAATGCCCATAATGAACTTACAGTCTAGAGGAATGTTAATGAGTGGCAACGCTGCAAGCTTTCAGGCACTGATTCCCAATGAACCTAGGGGACAAAGGAGATAATAATCACATAACTGTGGTATTTGTTAAGCACTTACTATGTGCCAGGCACTGTTACTAAGCGCTGGGGTGGATACAAGCAAATAGGGTTGGAAACAGTCCCTGTCCCAGTCCTAAATGGGGCACACAGTCTCAATCCCCATTTTACAGATGACGTAACTGAGGCCCAGAGAAGTGAAGTGACTTGGCTAAGGTCACACAGCAATTAAGTGGTAGAGCCAGGTTTAGAACCTATAACCTTCTGACTCTGAGGCCCGTGCTCTATCCACTATGTCAGGCTGCTTCCCTAAAGAGGAGATGAGGAAGGAAAACTACTCGGATGTGATTTAGGAGAAGCAGAAAATGTTTGGTCCTATGCATAGTTAAATAAGGTTCTGAATATCTAACAGCAGGCTCTGTTCTCATGGTAAATGCCCCAGAAGCTTTACGCGTGTCGTTTGAATTTGTAACTGAAAATCCAATTAAGAAAAGATAAAGAGAAGAAATCCATCCTTTTCAGAACCTGAGGTGAAAGAAAAAAAAAACAACTCCGTAATTTTAATCCTTCAGCAGCTTTGAATAAAATATATTTATGCTGGTGGTCACTACACATAATTCAATGTTGGGCCCAGGAAAATGCCAACTAAAATGAATTTGGGTAAGTGGAGGAATTCGGGTTAGTACTGAGAAGGAGCCAAAGTTAGGAGTGAATGGAAGAGAAGGTTAACAGTGGTTTAGGTCTATTATTCTGTGGCCAGCAGACCAAACTGATCCCATCATTTGTGGCTGTTTTTAAAAGGGACTTCACGAAAGCTCTGGCATCAGCCTTATCATTGTGGTTTTGTGGTCAGGTGGACCAGTTAAGGCTTACCCCAGAACTTATTATGTACTCAATGCTATGTCCAATGAATACTACTGAGTAACAAGTGTTAAGACTGAAAGTAAAATTTGAATCACTTGCAGAAGAAAGTTCTCATTCTTGAGAATATACTGTTCCATTTATTGATTCTGAGATCACTTATAGGTTGACACTGACCAAAGCAAATAATTTTAAATGCTTCTTTCAATACCTTCTCTCATGTGGAAATTTACAGTCACCTTTACCCCAGACTGATCAGAATTTATTATTTACCAGTGTCCTACTGGAAATCCAGAGGTTGTGTTTTCATCTACCCATACCTGTCAAAATTTTGAGCTTTATCATTTTTTTGTGGGGGTGAAGATTGAATTCAATCCATAAAAAAGAAATAACGTATCTATCTGGTCCATTGGTAGCCATCATATCTTTAGATATTAAGTTCCAGATAAAGGAAGGAAGTCTGAAATTGTTTATTGGCTGAAAAATCTGAATATTGGCTCAGACGTCTCAGTCAAATTCCATAAAAATAAAAATCTAGCAAGGTAACAGGGTCCTAAGGGAAACCTAAGGGAGAAAGACGAAGAAGAATGGTTGAAATTGCCAGTCAGTCAAGCAAATGTTTACTGAGCACTTATAAATTGCAGAGCACTATATGGAGTGACTGTGGTCCAGGTTAAAGATGAGGTAGGGAAGCAGCATGGCCTAGTCGAAAGATCATGGATATGGGAGTCAGAAAACCTGGATTCTAATCCCGGATCCTCCCCTTGTCTGCTGAGTGACCTTGGGCAAATCACTTCGCTTCTCTGTGCCTTAGTTACCTCATCTGTAAAGTGAGGATTGAGGCAGTGAGCCCCACTGGGGATAGGAACTGTATCCAAATTGCTAATTTTCTATCTACACTAGTGTTTAGTTCAGTGTCTGGCACATAGTTAACAAACACCATTTAAAAGAAAAAATGATAAGGGCCTTGATTTTAAGGAATTTGCAATTTTATGAACTAGTGGAAGTGGCAAGGGCCTTAGAGTCATAGGACTTGCCAACCTATCATCCCGGCTTTGTCACTTTCCAGTGCTTAAAACAGTGCTTTGCACACAGTAAGCGCTTAACAAATGCCATCATTATTATTTGACTGTTGCATCACCCTGGGCAAGTCAATTAAACTGAGCCTCCATTTCTTTTGCTATAAAATGGAGATTCGATACCTGTTCTCCCTCCTATTTAGATTGAGAGCCCCATGTTGGACTTGCACTCTTGACGACTTGGTTATCTTGACTCTATCCCATGCTTTGTACGGTGCTTGGTGCATAATAAACAAAACAAATATTACTAAAATTATTATTATGATTATTACTATCATTATTATTAGTAGTAGCATTAATTTATTAGGGGAGACAGGACAGGAAAATAATCTAAATATAACAAAAGTGCAGAAAGTCAAGAAAACATTGTTCTTTTTACATGACTTCCTCAATTCACGGGCTTAAAAACGAAATTTGTTTCACATTTTTTAGAAACCTTTAGTGCCTTAGTTATTTCTTCCCTTATTTTTTCCTCTATAGAAATATCATATTTTGAATCAGATATTTCTTTGTTCTGTGCTGTCAGAACAGCCAAAAATTGAATGCTTAGTTGCCTTGATGTCTAAAAGTTGAAAGGAATTTTAATCATGAGACTACATTAACAAAAGTGATGAGACCATGCAAGTTGAAAAGCAAGCCTCAAGAATGAAACAATTCTGCTTCAGGTCAGGAGAAAAAAACATAGGTAAAAAGCAAGTATATTTTCTATGGAGCCCAGGCTAACTTGAAACAGGAGCTGGTTCAGTGGCTCAAAACTTTCATAGTAAACTTACAGGCATTCTCTACTGCGAAGCACAATTTAATGAAAAACAAGCGGAATGCTTTTTATTACATTTTGCTCCTCGGAAAAAAAGAGCTGCTTGAATATTTCATTAAGTGAAGAGGATTTTTACATAGACAAGATAATGAAGAGTTGGGGGTGGGGGAATGATATACTTGACAGTAAAGGGAGAAAAAAAAATCTAGGGAGTTGCTGATCACATCCTTCTAAGGACTAGGCTAGATCATGGAAATATAAAATATCCATTACATCCCCATGCTTTGCAATGTGTTTATTGTTTTTTTCTCAGCCTCAGGTATAAATTTTCCTCTGGCCACCAGAATTATCCTCGAGTATTATTTTACAAATGCAGTCTGTCTTATGAAGAATGATAAAAACAAATATAAAATTAAGGTGCCACCTAGAAATGTCTTTGAAGTCCCCTCCCTAATTCATATCCACATCTCTTCCTATGGTCTCATCTGAAAGTAAGGCTTAATTTTTCAGTATGTTTTCCACTTCAATGCATTGGAATGCTATTTCTTCTTTATTTTCATACATTAAAACTGAAATTTGTTGGGGATCAAAGGCCCGTGTGTGGAGGGGAATAAAACAGCATTCAAATCAGTGGTATTTTCTAGGCAAGAGGCAGCTTTAAGAGCTGTAATATAGGTAGCTAGACTGAGCTTGTTGTGGGCAGGGAATGTGACTGTTTGTTCAGTGCTTTGCACACAGTAAGCACTCAATAAATATTATCGAATGAATGAATGAAAGGTAGTGCAAACTGTTCTGTGCTCAGTCAGGGCCTGGTCATGTGTGTCACACCTTGGGCTCTACTTGCATCTCATATCCTACCAGAAATGACAGGACCACTGTTGTTCTGTCATTTCTGAGGGGATGTTTCATCATTTTGCCACCTCTTCCCATCCTAGCCAGGCTTACACAGGGAGAAATGTTCACATTTCTTTTCTAATGTCACTGTAAATTACAACAAACCTCCATCCTACCAAACCCCTAAGTGAAGTTTTTTGGTTTGGGTTTTTTTTATGTTACTTGTTAATGATGATATTTTTTAAGTGCTTACTATGTGCCAAGCACTGTTCTAAGTTCTGGGGTAGATACAAGGTAATCAGGTTGTCCCTCATGGGGCTCACAGTCTTAATCCCCATTTTACAGATGAGAGAACTGAGGCACAGAGAAGTTAAGTGACTTGTCCAAGGTCACACAGCGGAAAAGTGACGGAGCTGGAATTAGAACTCGGGATTAGAATTAGTATTTATTGAGTGCTTACTGTGTGCAAGGTACTGTACAAAACATTTGGGAGAGTACAATACAATATCAAACACATTCCCTGCCTGCAGTGAGTTCAAAGTCTAGAGGGGAAGAAAAACATTAATATAAATAAATAGATAAATAAATAAATAAATAAATCACAGATATATAGAGATATATATATTTATATATTCCCTGGGGAAGGGAGAGAGGATTAATGAAGGAGCAAGTATGAGAAGTGTAGAAGGGAGTGGGAGAATAAAAGAGGAGGGCTTAGTCAGGGAAGCAGCAGGGAAGAAGTGGAGAAGCAGCAGCATGGCTCAGTGGAAAGAGCATGGGCTTTGGTGTCAGAGGTCATGGGTTCAAATCCTGGCTCTGCCACTTGTCAGCTGTGTGACTTAGGGCAAGTCGCTTAACTTCTCTGGGCCTCAGTTCCCTCATTTAGAAAATGGGGATTAAGACTGCGAGCCCCACATGGGACAACCTGATCACCTTGTAACCTCCCCAGTGCTTAGAACAGTGCTTTGCACATAGTAAGTGCTTAATAAATGCCATTATTAATTAACTGGTGCTTCCTGGAGGAGACGTGCTTTCAATAAGGCTTTGAAGTGGGGGAGAGCAATTATCTGTCTGATATGAGGAGGAAGGATGTTCCAGGCCAAAGGTAGAATGTGGGTGAGAGGGTGGAGGTGAGATAGACGAGCTCGAGGTACAGTGAGAAGGTTAGCACCAGAGGAACGAAGTGTGCAGGCTGGGTTGTAGTAGGAGAGCAGCGAGGTGAGGTAGGAGGGGGTAAGGTGGTTAAGTGGTTTAGAGCCAAGACCATCACTCTTCCCATCTTCAAAGCCCTCCTAAAAGCACAATTTTTCAAGAGACCTTACCTGACTAGGGGAAGGTCTCATTTCCTCTGCTTGCCTTCCCTTCCACGGCACTTATGCACTTGGATCCCTCCTCCGCCACTTGTCAGCTGTGTGACTTTGGGCAAGTCACTTAACTTTTCTGTGCCTCAATTACCTCATCTGTAAAACAGGGATGAAGACTGTGAGCCCCCCATGGAACAACCTGATCACCTTGTATCCTCCCCAGCGCTTAGAACAGTGCTTTGCACATAGTAAGAACTTAACAAATGCCATCATCATCATCTGTACCCCTAAGCGTTTGATATTCACCCACCTATGTCTTGTGATTTGCTACTGAGTCATTTCCAACTCATAGTGACTGCAGGACACATCTCTCAGAACGCCCCACCTCTATATGCAATCATTCTGGAAGTGTATTCACAGAGTTTTCACGGTAAAAATACAGAAGTGGTTTACCATAGCCTTCTTCCACATGGTAAACTTGAGTCTCCACCCTCGACTCTCTCCCATGATACTGCTGCCCAGCACAGGTGATTTTTGACTTGTAGCAGATTGCCTTCCACTCGCTAGCCACTGCCCAAGCTAGGAATGGGAAGAGAAGCAGCATGGCTCAGTGGAGAGAGCCCGGGTTTAGGAGTCAGAGGGCCTGGGTTCTAATCCCAGCTTCGCCATATATCTGCTCTGTGACCTTGGGCAAGACACTTAACTTCTCTGAGCCTCAGTTACCTCATCTGTAAAATGGGGATTAAGACTGTGAGCCCCACATGGGACAACCTGATCAACTTGTTTCCCCCCAGCTCTTAGAACAGTACTTTGCACATAGTAAGTGCTTAACAAATACCATTATTATTATTATTATTATCATTATTATTATGAGTAGGCCTCTGCTTGACTCTCCCGCCCATCCCCAAGACTGGTAGAGTACTGGAAACTCTCCAGGTGTGATCCTGAGAGGGGACCTAACCCATAGCCCTACAGAAATTGTGTACATATCCTTACACTCTGCTATTTCCTCCATCTGTAGTTTTTTTTTTTAATGTTGGTCTCCCTTTTCTAGACTGTAAGTTACAATGGACAGAGATCTAGTATATCACCTCTATCATGTATCATACTTTCCCAAGCACTTAGTACATTGCTCTGTCCATAGTAAATGTTCTTACATAGTGGATAGAGCAGTAGCCTGGGAGACAGAAGTCATGGATTCTAATCCTGGCTTCATCACTTGTCTGCTGTGTGACTCTGGGCAAGCCACTTCACTTCTCTGAAGTGCCTCAGTTGCCTCAACTATAAAATAGGGATTGAGACTGTGAGCCTCACATAGAACAGAGACTGTGTCCAACCCAATTTGCCTATACCCACCCCAGTGCTTAGTACAGTGCCTGGCATACAGTAAGCACTTAACAAATACCACAATTATTATTATTATTATTATTATTATTATTATTATTATTAATGATTGATTTTGAGTTAGATCGGCTATAGACCCAACCCACACAATATTATAGTCTAAGGGGAGGAGATAATAGGCATTTTTTCTGCGTTGAATAGATGAGGAAACTGGGCTCAGAGAAATCAAGTGACTTGTCCAGGGTCAACCAGCAGAAAAGTTGTGAAGCCAAAACCAGAATCAGCCTCTCCTGATTTTCAGTCCCCTTTCCACTAGGCCACCCTGCCTCCCTGTCATCTACCTATCATTGAAAAAATTATTTTGAGACACCCATCTTTGCTTTTAAAAGGCCCAGAATTTCTCCCTCTGAACACAGCGAGGTCTGCAAGTCAACCCCACAGCTCAGCTTCCATGGGATATTTTCAAAAGGACCTATCATGCTGGATAGCCCTCATCCACTGAGATATTTTAATTCAAATGGATACCTGACATGGTGGTGGCCTTAATGCAGTGGTGTGGGGGAGGGGGAGACCTGTACTATGAAGTCGACCTAACTGGCGGACAGGAGTGTGCCACATTAATATCACCTCATATCCATCATTTGGGCAAAAGCTGAGAACCAGGTTTAGGCTTAATGCTGAGGCAGCATGGCTTAGTGGAAAAAGTACAGGCTTGGGAGTCAGAGGTCATGGGTTTAATCCCTACTACTCCATTTGACTGCTGTGTGACTTTGGGCAAGTCACTTAACTTCTCTGTGCCTCAGTTACCTCATCTGGAAAATGGGGATTAAGACTGTGAGCCCCATGTGGGACAATCTGATCACCTTGTATCCCCCCAGTGCTTAGAACAGTGCTTCACACTTAGTAAGTGCTTAACAAATGCCCTCAATATTATTATTATTATCTCACCCATGAGTAATTAGTTCATTGACCATGTGGGCTGGGGTTCATTAGAGAGACTTCAGAATGCTCCAGATACCAATCAGTGGCCTCGAAGTCCATCCAGACTTGGAACATGCAAAGAAACAGTCTTCTTGGCCTTACCTGCTCAATGCAGAGGGTTATCGAAAGGCTCTAAGCAGACGCAAAGTCCCTGGAATGTTGTTGAAAGTGAGCCTCAGGTGGATAGTTCAGAATCACAGACCATGCCCTTGTGGCTCAATGGTTTAATCTCCTAGTACTTTTATGGCTGGTCAGTGCAGCAAATTCTTCACAGCAAATGAATTTGCTGAGCTATTGCCAAGCAGTAAAATCTGGTCGAGTTGGCCTGTTCTTGAAGCTCAGTACTGCAGAAGTCAGACTTGTGGCTCGCTATGCTTAAAAGAACCAGGTTTCTAAAACCAGGCTTAAAAAAAATGATTTAGGAAAAGGGGAAATATTGATCACTTGGACTCTGGTAAAATTAAGGACCAGAATGATGAAACACTTGTGAGGGTAAGGAAGTGCATTTGAAAAGAGTTTCCATTAAGTACGCTCTGTGGCACATAGAGAAGCAGCATGGCTTAGTGGAAAGAGCACAGGCTTGGGAGTCTAAGGTTGTGGGTCCTAATCCCAACTCTGCCGCTTATCATCCATTTGACTTTGGGCAAGTCACTTAACTTCTCTGTGCCCTCAGTTACCTCGTGTAAAAATGGGGATTAAGACTGTGAGCCCCGAGTGGAAGAACCTGATTACCTTGTATCTACCACAGTGTTTATAACAGTGCTTGGCATACAGTAAGCACGTAACAAATATCATCATTATTATCTTCTAGACTGTGAGCCCGTTGTTGTGTAGGGATCATCTCTATAAGTTGCCTACTTGTACTTCCCAAGCGCTTAGTACAGTGCTCTGCACACAGTAAGTGCTCAATAAATACAATTGAATGAATGAATGAATATCCCTGCTGTTATTACACTTCCAGAGTTAAAAAGGTACTCCTAAGATGGAGCAACAACAATCTCCAACTTTGGCCACAATATTTGTTCTTTTATGATCCTGGGAAAATCCTTCCAGAGGCTAGTCCTGTGCCCTGAACCCTGGCCAAAAGATCCCTGGGGCAGAGCAGGGATTGTGTGTGTGTGGGGGGGTGACGATTTAGAAATGTTTCCCCTAAGAAATTGGAAATATAGGCACATCCTCGCACCATGGAAGGCTGTTACTTACAAAGGATCACCTTCATCCCACTAACTCACCCAGGAAAGGGCTCCAGGAGGGAGGAAAGTGAATCCAACATTTTTTAGGAAATTATTTATGAAACATAGAAAAGGCTTTCAGTTGGGAATAGGGGTGAGCAAAATGTTAGTGCCTCTTTGTTCTTGCAGCTGGCCTGTTGAATTACACACAGCCAGCACAGTAAATAATACTACTATTGTCTGCCTGTGTCAGAGACAGACAGAAGGTACATTTGGCCTTGGTCCAAACATCACAAGGGCCACTCTTAGTCACAGTGTCCAATTACCGCTTGCTTGATTATAAAATGCACTTTTTTTTTTGGCTGAGTTAATTTGAGAATGGTCGTCTTTAATGGGCAGGAGAGAAAGAGGGACTTGCTACTCACAGTTGAGGGAAAAGTTAGGGATAGTACACAAAACATCCCAACAAGCACAGTGATGAAAATAGGGGAAATGGCATTCTATTGGGGAATGGAGAACTGAGTTTGAATTCTCCTTATATAAAGAAAATAGTTTAGGGCTCAATTCAGGTTTTTATCTCAGGACAGTCTAAAGATGATGTCTCTGCAGACATCTCCATTAATTACAGTGATGGGAAAGTCAGGGGAGGGAAAGGACTTCAGTGGGAATATGAGTAGTTCTGTTTTGGACAAGTTAAATTTGAAGTGTCAGTTGGACAACCAAGAAGAGATGTCCTGAAGACAACAGGAAATAAAAATCTGCAGAGAAGGAACGAGATCATGGGTGGAGATGTAGATTTGGGCCCACTGTTGGGTAGGGACTGTCTCTATATGTTGCCAACTTGTACTTCCCAAGCGCTTGGTACAGTGCTCTGCACACAGTAAGAGCTCAATAAATACAATTGATGATGATGATGATTTGGGAATCATCCATATAGAGGTGGTTATTGAAGCCACGAGAATGAATGTGTCATCCAAGGGAGTGGGTGTAGATGGAGAATAGAAGGAGACCCAGAACTGAGCCTTGAGAGACTCCCGCAGTTAGGGGATGGGAGCAGAGCAGGAGCCTGTGAAAGAGACTGAAAATGAGATGCAAGAGAGATAGGAGGAGACCAGGATAGGACAGCATCAGTGAGGCCAAAATTGGTTAATGTTTCCAGGAGAAAGGGGTGGAGGATTAGGTTGGAGTAGAAGCCACTGAATTTGGCAAGAGGGAGATCATTGGTGACCACTGAGAGGCCAATTGTAGTGAAGTGAAGTGAAGGGAGAAGAAATCAGATTGGAGAGGGCTAAGGGGATCATTGGAAAAGAGGAAGTGGGGACAGTGAGTGTAAACAACTCACTCAAGGAGTTTGGAGAGGAATGGTAAATCGGGAGATGAGGTGATAACTGGAGAGAGTCATGGGGTCAAGGGAGGGTTTTTTTTAGGATAAAGAAGATATGAGCATGTTTGAAAGTAGTGGGGAAGATGCCATTGGAGAGTGAACAGTTGAAGATGGCAGTGAGGAAGGGAAGTAGGAAGGGGGCAATCATTTTGATATGACTTGAAGGACTGGGGTTGTAGGACCAGGAAGAAGGTATGGATTTTGGAAGGAGGTGAGAGATCTCTTCTTGAGACACTGCTGAGAAAGATGGAGAAGTCAAAGAAGGAACTAGAGGAGGGAGGGACTGGAGAGGTGCAGGGGAGATTGTAGATACATTAAGCTCGATGGTTTTGATTTTCTCAATAAAGTACGTGGCCAGGTCATTAAGGACAAGACAAGGAGGAGGCTGGGGGTCAGGGGATTTTAGGAAGGAGGTAAACTTTTGAAACAACTGACAACGGTTATGGGCCTGAAAGTCAAGAAGAATGGAGATGTGCTTACTGGAGGGCTCTGCACACAGTAAGTGCTTAATAAATACAACTGAATGAATGAATGGAGAAATAATGTTGTTGGGTGCCGGAGCAGGCAGAGTTTAAGCAGGCAAGGATGAACTTGAGTTGGATGAGGTTTGTCTGATATTGGATTTCTTCCAGGAATACTCTGTGGCTCATGCAGAACAGCAAAGTAAATGAACTGTAAAGGTGATCCAGAACTGTAAGTTAGTGCTATGAAACTGGTAAAAGGATAAGGGAGTGAATGAGTTGAGTTCAGTAGAGAGGGTGGTGTTGAGGCCATCTATTTGGTTGTCAAGGTAAGATAGCTTGGATGTGAAGACTAAGTTGGGCATAATGAGAAAATCTGATGTGGTCAAAAGATCAGAGGTTACTGTGGGGGAACAAGTAAGATTTGCCTAGACAGGGATTGTGGGAGAGAGAGCAGGTGAGGAGCTTACCCATGGGTAGAGATTTGTAGTGACTAGAGATAATGAAATTCAGTGTATGTCTGTGTTGGTGAGTGGGAGAGGTGGGGTGGAGCAGGTGGTCAGTAGAATTGAAGAATGATAGAAAATGGTCAGCTGAATGGTGATCAGGAACATTCATGTGGATACTGAAGTCCCCAAAGATCAATGTAGAGATGGAGAAAGAGAAAAAGAATGTGAGAAAGTGTTTCAGAAAGGTGAAAGTGAGGCTTAGTGGGTGGTTGAAGTTTTAGTTGGTAGGAGGCAGGGTTTCCAGGCTTTGATTGATGGCCCAGCACAGTTCACATCAGAGGCCATATCTTGGTATGATTTAAAATGTCCAGGTGTTAGAATGCAATTACGATAACAATGATGGTATCTGTTAAGTGCTTACTATGTGCTAGGCACTATTATGTGGATACAAGAAAATAATAGTAAAAATAATGGTATTTGTTAAGTGCTGACTATGTGCCAGGTACTGCAGTTTGTTGGACACAGTCCCTGTCCCATGTGGGGCTCACAGTCCCCATTTTTACAGATGAAGTAACTGAAGCACAGTGAAGTGAAGTGACTTGCCCAAGGTCACACAGCAGACAAGTGGTAGAGCTGGGATTGCTGAATTGTAGTTTCCAAGCACTTAGTACATGCTCAGCAAAGAGTAAATGCTCAATAAATATGATTGAATGAATGAATGAATTAGAACCCATGACCTTTTGACTCTTTGGCCCATACTCTATTCACTATACTAAATATGAATATCTTCATACTAGTAGAAACAGTATTTATTGAGCACCCACTGGATGAAATACACCATACTTGGTGCTAGAATGAAAACGTCAAGCACAAGAACTAAACTCCACGATAAGATGTTCAATGCGTGAAAAATACAGGAGACGTGCTCTTCTGCTCCTTTGAGGCCAGTAGACTTTAGTAGGATTTCATTCTTTATCTTTGGAAATCCCCTGGCCTAAAGGAATTCACTTCTGATGCCTCAAAATTCAGCCCTTCGCAATATTCTCACTTTTTCTTCTACTTTCCAGTAAGACATGTTAATTTATATTTGGCAATATAAAATAAAGCACACTAATAAGGGAAAAATGTGGAGTCAGGTAAAAACACTGTTGCCCTTATAGGGATCATTAGCATATTGAACTGTATGGAAAATAAATGGACATTTTATTTTAAAATTATGACAAAGCATGATCCTCCATTTCTCTTGCTTCGAAGAGAAAAATCAAAAGTGTCCCTAAGATAGTCACTCACATTTTTTTTGTGGGGGGGAGGAAGAAGAGGGGCTTAAATGCCTATGTCACAGGCTCAGTAGAGTTATTAATCAAAACTCAAGACTTCATAAGCACAGTGAAGAATAGTTCCTCTTCTAATTCTTTCATCTTTGGATGTCTTGCAGAGGGATTCATTTGGAAAGAGACCTAAAAGCCCCATCAGGTAACAAGAAAGGATAAAAGGGGAAAGCTGTCTGAAAATATTTGCCAATCTTCAACATGGCGAACCCAGCAAGCATTCTGTCGAGGAAAATGAAGATATTCTTTTTTGTCTCTAGGACTCCTCAAAAAATACATCTTCTATTTTACGGAAAAGAAGTACCTCAATTCTTGAATCAAAATTGTAAATCTTTCAGAGAGGAAACTTGGATGGAGCTGGTGTTGTGTGCCTGGGTGCCTGGCACACAATAAGCACTTAACAAATACCATAAAACAAACAAGCAAAAAAAAAACCCCTCCAGTAACTGCCACCTTCATTCTTGCCACTGACAGCCCCTGCTCCCTGCATGCTCCATACTCAGATAGATGTGCTGGCAATAAATTCAAGGACCATTCAGTCCAGTGCTCTGCACATAGTAAGCACTCAATAAATGCCATTAATTGATTGAATTAATGAGACACGGCTCAAAAATCACTGATTTTTACCTAAAGGGCAAACGTTGTGTGGTACACTGGTGTTCTTCATTAGATTTCCACCCCTATTAAATCTGGAATTTCCAAAACAAAAATTCAGCTTCAAAAATTACACTGTCTAGGGCAGGTGTGTCCTTAGTAGAGACCTAAAAAAAATGTCTCAGACTGGAATTTCAGGGGCTGAAATTTCTCAGGAAATAAGTGAGGATGTGGGCTTGAAATTAAAATATTAAAAATTAGGGTTTTAAATAAATGGCTGGTCCCCTAAACAGCAGTTTCCACTCAAGTTTAATGGCTCCAAAATTTCTCATTAAACCCAAATTCATCCTTAATTTATAGGAACCCTGATCAAAATAAGATGAAAAGGAAATGTTTCTCATCCTATGATTGAAACTTCACCACAACCCAAGAGAGTCTTCACCTTTTAAGCTGTAAACTAGGTAGTTTCTAAGCGCTACATCAGTGTTGTAGCTTTGAAGGGAAAAATGATAGAAAAATGCTATTTCTGAAGACAGTAGGCTGACCTCATTCTCCGTAGAAAATGAAACCTGCCTGCTCAGTAAGGTTAGGAAGACCCATACTGGGAAAACTTTCAATCAATCAACCAATCAGTGGTATTTATCGAGCGCTTACTGTGTTCAGAGTGTTGTACTAAGCATTTGGGAGAGAACAAAATAAAAGACTCGGTAGATATGTTCCCTGACATGAGAATCTTATGGTCTAGAGAGAAGCTTAGAGTCTACTTTATGTATCACTCAATCTGTCGATTAGTGGTATTTATTGAATGTTTACTGCGTGTACTGCTCTTGGCAGAGTACAATACAACAGAATTGGTAGACGTGTTCCCTCCCCACATCACACCCCATGCTGACAATTATATTATTTCTACAGCTGGTGCCAGAATTACTTCGACAAAACTAGCTGGAGGGGACTGTTCTCCCACAGCTCTCCCTTTGGTCCACTGGAAAAGACCCCTACTCTGGGAACCAGAAGACAGGCATTATGGGCCTGGTTATGCCTCAGATAGGTTAAAAAGGGGAAATACTGCATATACACTTGGCAAAATGCTGCCCACCCACTTGCCTGCCCTCTGTGCCCCAGACAGACTGTGATGAAAGAGTGTGAGTGCCACCACAAAATCCACTGGTACAAAAATCAATTTCTTTGCACAGTCTCAGTCTTGAAATCTGAGGATTAAGGCTCATCTCATTCTCTTGTGTGAAGGGCCATTCCATTTTCCCAGTGCTTTCAAAACACTGAGCATAAGAGAGTAGATCTTTCTAAACCCCAAACACCTAAATATGTCTTCGTTCATAAAATAAGTTACTAAATACTTCTGCAGCTACGATCCCGAGGATGGCAGAGCAGCAGCTCAACACCTGAAGGACAGTTCCAGTGATCCAGTATGATCGGCTGACACGACATGGACAACCTTCCTCTGAAGAGAGATCATGGCTGCTTTGTTATGTGAAGATGATGGCAATAATTTCACTGTGGAAGGAAAACTTGGGTCATAATAAAATTAATCTACTGAGAACATTTAATTTCTCATTTTTTATCCCGTAACTGGGTCTTCACAGGTAAGCTAAATGGAGCACCAAGATAGATTCCCAGAAAATTTAGGGAGACTTCAATTCCCAGATTAGCAGACTATAAAATTCAATCAATCAATCAATCAATCATATTCACTGAGCACTTAGTGTGGTGTGCAGACCACTGTACTAAGCTCTTGGGAGAGTATAATATAACAGAGCTGGTAGAAATGTTCCCTGCCCAGAAGGAGCCAGATTATAGTCCAATATTGCATTTCACTTTGCTTGGGTAGACCCTCATTTTGCTTTTTTGTAGAAGGCATCAAAGCTGAACAAGAATAAATATTTCTGTCCATAAATAAAAAAATCTTGACTTTTACGTAAGAGCACTGTTAACTGTTCCCAGAACAAAGGCCTCAAAAAGATTCTCAAACCTGTAGCGCTTTCAACCTATCATCACTCTGAGGAAACCACACTGTTTCAGTTTTTTGTGTCCAGGAAATATTGTATTTGCAAGGCAGAGCCAGAGATGTGCCTCTTTTTCAAGCTGCTTTTTGAGACTGCAAAGGAGTTTAATCTTCTCCTGGAGGAGAGTTAACCTGGACACTAGAGCTGGTTGTTAAACTGAGTTTCTTTACTTGAAATGATCCTTCACTGCCAAGCTTCATTTTTGCTCTCCTGTGCCAGTTTTCATCTTAAAAAAACTACAATCAACTTGAAAAGGTGATTTCACATTCAAATCATCCAATAGTAGAGGTCTCAAATTTGTCTAGTTGATCTTACAGCAACCTCTGTAAAAGGCTCAGTTGTACCCACTGAATGAGGTTTCTAGTGCTATTTCCTTTGTGGACACAATAAATTCTCATTCTGCTTGATTCTGCACTCTGGACAAAACAGAGAATAATGCCAGAAGCTTCTCTGGCATCTGCATCTAATCCTGCCTTGTGGTTAAGGGGAAGTAATATATAAAGGCAGAGGGGACTTGGAGAGAAACTCTCAAAATGCTAATAGTCTCATACCGGATGACATTTACGTTTCTCATGGCTGAGCCCAGAACTTCAGTTGTATATACAGAGGTGGAGGACAGACTAGATAGAGAGAGAAGCAGTGTGGCTCAATGGAAAGAGCACGGGCTTTGGAGTCAAAGGTCATGGGTTCAAATCCTGACCCCACCACTAGTCAGCTGTGTGACTTTGGGAAAGTCACTTAACTTCTCTGTGCCTCAGTTACCTCATCTGTAAAATAGAGATTAAGACTGTGAGCCCCACATGGGACAACCTGATCACCTTGTATCCTTCCCAGTGCTTAGAACAGTGCTTTGCACATAGTAAGTGCTTGATAAATGTCATTATTATTATTATTTATTATTATAGACAGACAGTAGCAGAGAGCTTATGAAATCAGAAATGAAACAACTCTTCTTGACCCTGCTCTCTCCTTCTTGGAGTATTTCCTCATTCTTGGAGCATGAATGTCAGAATTAAGAAGCAGTGTGGCCTAATGGAAAGAGCACTAGTCCATAAATCAAAGGATATGAGTGCTAATCCTGTATGTTCCTTCCTTCCTTCCTTCATTCAATCATATTTATTGAGTGCTTACTGTGTGCAGAGCACTGTATTAAGCACTTGGAAAGTATAATTCAGCAACAAAGACAATCCCTGCCCACAACAGGCTCACAGTCTAGAAGGGGGCAGACAGGCATCAAAACAAGTAAACTGGCATCAGTAGCGTGACTATAAATAAATGGAATTATAGATATATACACATCACTAATATAAATAAATAGAATTATAAATATGTACGTATATACACAAGTATGGGCCACTTGCCTGCTGTGTGATCTTGTGCAAATCACTTAATTCATCAATAAATGGTATTTAGTGAGCCCTTACTTTGTGGAAAGCAGTGTATTAGGCACTTAGGAGCGTGCAATATAACAGATTTGGTAAGCATGTAGCACGCCCTCAGGGAGCTGAAAGCTTATGTATGTATCTTTAAATTTAAACTTTATTCTATAAATTTTGTACTCCCCCTCTAGACTGTGAGCTCCTTGTGGGCAGGGAACCTATCTGCCAATTCTGTTGTATTATATTCTCCCAAGTGCTTCGTACAGTGCTCTGCAAGTAGTAATTGCTCAGTAAACACCACTGATTGATAGAAGGGGAAGCAGACATTAAAATAAATTAAGGATATGACTATGAGCCCGTTGTTGGATAGGGACCATCTCTATATGCTGCCGATTTGTACTCCCCAAGTGCTTAGTACTGTGCTCTGCACACCGTAAGCACTCAATAAATACGATTGAATAAGTACTGTAGGGCTAAGGGTGAGGTGAGTATCAAAAACAGATACAAGTGCATAGGTGATGCAGAAGGGAGAGGAAGAAGGGGAAATGAGGTCTTAGTCAGGGAAGGCCTCTTGGAAGAGATAGGTGATTGTTTTTTTCTAAATGATATTAAGCTCTTAGTATGTTCCAGGCACTGTACTAAACACTAGGGTAGATACAAGTTAAGCAGGTTGGACAGGGACCATGCCCCAAGTGGAGCTCACAGTCTTAATCCCCGTTTTACAGATGAAGGAACTAAGGTACAGAAAAGTTGAATGACTTGACCAAGGTCACACAGCAGACAAGTGGCTAAGCTGGGAACCCAGATGCTTTGAATCCCTCCCATGCTCATGCTCTTTCCGGGAGGCTACACTGATTTAAATGTAAACTCCTTGAGGGCAGAGAATGTGTCCACTAATTGTGTTGTACTCTCGCAAGCACTTAGTACAGTGCTTTGCACACAGTAAGCACTCAATAAATATCACTGATCAATTGGCTGATTGATCGAGTAAGTCTTGGAAGGTGGGTAGTGCGGTGATTACTCAATCAAACAATCATATTTTTTTAACACTTACTGGTGACCTGGAAGCCAGGAAGCAGCGTGGCTCAGTGGAAAGAGCCCGGGTTTTGGAGCCAGAGGTCATGGGTTCAAATTCCGGCTCCGCCACTTGTCAGATGTGTGACTTTGGGCAAGTCACTTAACTTCTCTGGGCCTCAGTTCCCTCATCTGTCAAATGGGGGTGAAGACTGTGAGTCCCACGTGGGACAACCTGATTACCTTGTATCTACCCCAGCGCTTAGAACAGTGCTTTGCACATAGTAAGTGCTTAACAAATACCAACATTATTATTATTATAAATCCAGGGGGAGGGAGTTTCAGGCCTTAGAGAATGTACACTATCAAGGGGTCCTCAGCAAGAAAAATGGGATCAAGGAATAGTGAGTAGGTTGGTGCTAGATGAGTGAAGTGGGCAGGCTGGGTAACACTAGGAAATAAACCAAGGGGAGAGATGATTGAGTGCTTTAAAGCTGTTAGTAAGGACTGCCTATTTGAGGCAGAGGTTGTCGAGGAGTGGACAGATGTAGTAGGAGAGTACAATTCATTAGAGTTGGTACACATGTTCCTTGCCCTCAGGGATCTTAGAATCTAGTGAGGAAGACAGATATTAAAATGCATTATAGGTAGCAGAAGCAGTGGAGGATAAGATTATGTACATAAGTGCTGTGGGACTAGGGTTTCAAAGTGCTTAAGGGATACAGAACCACTCTCTAGGGTTGCAGAAGAGAGGGCAAATAGGTTGGGGAAATGAGAGGATAGTCAGGGAAGGCTTCCTGGAGGAGATATGATTTTAGTAGGTCCTTTAAAATGGGTATAGTAGTGTTTTGTCAGAAGAGGAAGGGAATTCCAAGTTAGAGGGAGAGGTCGTTGCATTCAGGGAACGTGACTATCTATTCTGTTGTATTGTACTCTCCCAAGTGCTTAGTAGAGTGCCTGCATGCAATAAGTGCTCAATAAATTCCATTGATTGATCAATTTCTTTTAAGAAAAATCATGGGTGCACCAGAGTGAAGTAAAGACTGGAGTGGGGAGGGATAGGTGGCAGGGAGGTCAGCAGAGTAGCAATTTGGCTGGAGAGAAAAGGGCAGATATTAGCGATATTGTGACAAGCAGTGTGGCCAAATGGATAGAGCAAGGGCCTGGCAGCTCAAGGATGTGGGTTCAAATCCCAGCCCCACCACTTGCCTGCTGTGTGCCCTTAGGCAAATCACTTCACTTCTCTGTGCCTCAGTTACCTCATCTGTAAAATGGGATTAATACTGTGAGCCACATGTGGAATATGGATTATGTCCAAAATGATTAGCTTGTATCTAACTCAGTGCTTAGTACGGCACCTGGTGCATAGTAAGTGATTAACAAACAACCTTAAAAAAAAACAAAAGTTAAAAAAACTGTGTCATTATTCTTACATCTGCTTAGCACAGTGCTTTGCATGCAGTAAGTACTCAATAAATATCATTATTAATTGATAGTAAATTGTCAGTAACAGAAGTTGTGTTCAAAACCTTGGGGCACAAGCAGTGGGAGTGAGGTCTCTGATTTTTCTCTGTTCCATCTGCAATTTGGTACCCAATCTAGTAAGGAGACTTCTCTAGATTGGAGGTCCTCCCTTTTCCAGATGCTTACATTAATCAATCAATCAACAATGTTTACTGAGCACCTACTATGTGCACAGCATTGCACTAAGTGCTTGGGGGAGTAGAATAGAACTAAAAGACAACGTTCCTGCCCTCAGCATGTTAATAATCTAGTGGGAGAGACCTTCAGCTAAATAAAATCAATTCACTGATAAATTCATTTTAATGGCTGCATCCCTCTCTAGACTGAAATGTTCTGGTTGGCCAGTATCGTGTTTACCAGCTCCCTTGTTTTGTACTCTCTCAAGCATTTAGTACTGTGTTGTGAGTAATCCCAGCTCCGCCACTTATCAGCTGTGTGACCTTGGCCAAGTCACTTTACTTCTCTGTGCCTCAGTTACCTCATCTGTAAAATGGGGATAGTCTGTGAGTCCTATGTGGGACACCTTAATTACCTTGTATCTACCCCAGTGCTTAGAATAGTGCTTGGCACATAGTAAGTGCTTAACGAATGCCATTATTATTATAATTACCAATAATAATAGTAAGCACAATCCTGACTACTTTGCAGACTTTGAGGGGAAATATGCTCTCTGCACATTAAGTCTTTTGTTACTAAACATGTGGCATGCCTATGTATTTCTCAATTCCCATTACACGAACTCCAAAGCCAAATTATATATTACTTCATTGTGAAGGTTACATATTTTGGGGTGGGGTGTAAGGCAGCAAAGAAATTCCAAGTTCTCGTTCCTATAATAACCGTCGTGGGTCTGAATTATCCATTTATTTTCATTTTCAGGCTTTAAAGATAGGGCACTGAACAGTAAGCAGAACAGAGAAGCAGCATGGCCTAGTGGATAGAGCCCAGGCTTGGGGGTCAGAAGGGACTGGTTCTAATTCCAGCAAAGCCATTTGTCTGCTGTGCCCCGGTTACCTCATCTGCAAAATGGGGATTAAGTCTGTGAGCCCTAGGTAGGACAAGGACTGTGTCCAACCTGGTAAATTTGTACCTATCCCAGCACTTAGTACAGTGCCTGGCACATAGTAAGCACTTAACAAATACCATAAAAAAAGTAGTGAAAATAAAAGCAGCTCCTATGTCTTTAAGTTCCCTTTCTCTAGATTTCTGGTTTTGTGTGAAACCTCCTTCTGAAACCCCTCAACCCACCCTAAGACTGATTGTTTCACAGTGGATTGTCCCACTTCAAGAGGAAGCAGATCAGCAGAGCATCAGCTGGCATTTAACTATCCCAGCGAGCTCGGGGTCTTCCTTGTTGTGGTTCTTGGATGGATTTCTTCTAGTTTAATATTAGAGCAACCAGAAAGTCAAGGAGCAAGGAGACAGATGATTCAGGGTGTTGTACAAGGGTGGACGCGCTTTGGTCTCAGGCCCACATCTGTCCCCCAAGCTCTCACTGTGGCCTTGTTAACAGAACGGGGCCCGCAATCCCAACCCCACATATGGCCTCTGGCCTAGAAGCTCCTCTGAAGAGGATCAGGGTGGGTGGCAATCGTATCTGCCCCACTTAGTTCTGCTCTCGCCTTGCGTTCGTGAGGAAGGAGGCCACAGTGGAGACAGAGTCTGGGCCGGGCCGGGCGTGAGGAAGGGTTTCCGGGGCCAGGAGGAGGCGTGAAATAAGAGCTACTTCAGTGGGGTGAGCCAAGACCAAACAGTTGGGCCATGTGTTACCAATCAGAGGCAGCAGTGTCAGGGAGCCAGGACCCAGAATGCCGAACTGTTTGAAGAGCTGTGTGGTTCACAGAATTTGGCGGTTCCACGACGGTGGCCTGATACTCCTACTTTGACTGAAAGGAAAATAACCGTGTCAAGCCCACTGTGGTAGTGTCCCTGGCTGGTGACCTGGGAAGCCTAGCATTACCAAACAGGCTTCTTTGTCCCCTCCTGCCCCATCCAGTCCTCCCTTCTTGCCATTTCATTCATTCATTAATTCAATTGTATTCATTGAGTGCTTACTGTGTGCAGAGCACTGTATTAACTGCTTGGAAAGTACAATATAGCAATAAAGAGAGACAGTTCCTGCCCTCAAAAGGGTCACAGTCTACAGCCATTTTTGAAAACTTCCTCCCTAACCGTCCTTCATACATGATTTTAACATTTCTTTACCTGTTTTCCCCTAGGTGCCGTGCACACCACTTCACAACATAGCTTATCTCCCCACATACCTGGCCTCAATTTCAGTTTATTTTGCTTTTTGTTTATTTATTAATGGTATCTGTTAAGTGCTTACTACGTGTCAAATACTGCATTAAGTCCTGGGGTAGATATTTTGGTAATCATGTTGGACACAGTCCCTGTCCCATATAGGACTCAGAGTGTCAATCCCCATTTGTCAGATGAGGTAACAAGCACAGAGGAAGTGAAATTGCTTGTCCAAGGTCATGCAGTGGACAAGTGGAGGAACGGGGATGTCTTGCCCAAGGTCCTTCTGACTCCTAGGTCTGTGCTCTTTCTACTAGGCCCTGCTGTTTCTCAATTCATTTTCATTTATTAACTTCATTTTCATTTATTAATCAATCAATCAATCAATGGTATTTATTGAATACTTACTATGTGCAGAGCACTGTACTAGCACTTGGGAGAGTACAATACAACGGAATTAGCAAACACGTTCCCTGCCCAAATTGACATCATTTCTCTAGCATGGAGTCCCACCTTCAGGATAGGAAAAACCTTGGGGACCAAACTGGAGAGGGGTGGGATCAAGAAAAGAGAAGGCTCTGGTAGCCACCTTCCACCAGACTGTAAACTCACAATGGGCAGGGAATGTTCACTAATTCTTTTGTACTGTACTCTCCCAAGCACTTGGTTCTAACCCCGGCTCAGCCACTTGTCTGCTATATGCCCTTGGGCAAGTCACTTCTTTGTGCCTCAGTTACCTCATCTATTAAATGAGGATTAGGACTGTGAGCCCCATGTGGGACAGGGGCTGTGTCCAGCTGGATTATTTTTTATCTACCCCAGTGCTTTAGTATAGTGCTTGGCACATAGCATTTAACAAATACCATTAAAAAAAACCATAAAAGCAAACAGGACTGGACCGCAGTGCTCTTTCATGATGCCACAGATGGGAAATCCACAATTAACTGATTGATTGATAGAGGGGCATAAGGCCCCCTTTCACTGCCACCTAGGACATAGGAGTGACCTCACCAAGCACACTAAACTCTAGAAACTGCCAGCAGTCTGGACTTGGGCTCAGCTACTGCTTTGAGAAAGGAAGTGTTACATCTACTTGTCTTGTCATGCTATCGAGTCATCTCCGACACACTGCAACTCCATGGACACATTTCTCCCAGAATGCCCCACCTCCATCTGCAATCATTCTGGTAGTGTATCCATTGAGTTTTCTTGGGAAAAATGCAGAAGCAGTTTACCATTGCCTTCTTCGAGCAGTAAACTTGAGCCTCCACTCTCAACTCTCTCCCAAGCTGCTGAGTGAGTTTTGACTTGTAGCAGATTGCCTTCCACTCACTAGCCACTGGCCAAGTTAGAAATGGAGTGGGCAGGCCTCTGCTTGACTTTCCCTCTTGTAGCCAAGACTGGTAGATTACTGGAAACTCTCCAGGTGTGATCCTAAGAGGGGGTTACATCTACTCGAAGTGAGGAATATCAGCAGGTGTCAGACTCCTTAAAATAATGCTGCTTGCAGCTCTGTTTAGTCATTCCCCTTTGGACTTGGGCCTATTCCTAATTTTTCCATGTTTAAGGAATACCAAGGAGTCATCCCTTTCTGCTTCACCTGGAGCTCACCACTTGGCACCCTTCAAAAGGAAACATAAAGGAGCAGAGAATAATAATAATAATAATGGTATTTGTTAAGCGCTTACTATGTGTGAAGCACTGTTCTAAATGCTGGGGGGATACAAGATGATCAGGTTGTCCCACGTGGGGCTCTCAGTCTTAATCCCCATTTTACAGATGAGGTAACTGGGGCACAGAGAAGTTAAGTGACTTGCCCAAGATCACATAGCTGACAAGCAGCAGAGCCTGGATTTGAACCCATGACCTCGGACTCCCAAGCTCAGGCTCTTGCCATTGAGCCTTGCTACTTCTGTGAGGTAAGTGAGGCACAGAGAATAATAATAATAATAATAATAATAATAATAATAATAATAATAATAATAATATGGCCTAGTGGTTAAAGCATGGGCCTGGCAGTCAGAAGGACCTGGTTTCTAATCCCAGCTGTGCCACCTGACTGCTATGTGCCCTTGGGAAGTCACTGAACTTCTCTGTGCCTCAATTACCTCATATATAAAATGAGGACTAAGACTGTGAGCCCCATGTGGGACAGGGATTGTGTCCAACTGGATTATTTTTTTTATTTACCTACAGCTTGATGCAGTACCTGGCACATAGTAAGTGCTTAAAAATGATATTGAAAAAAACATAAAAGTAAACAGGGCCCTATTTCATGATGCCACATAAGGGAAATCAATAATTAATAATAGTTGTGGTATATGTTAATTGCTAACGTGTCAAGCACCATATGGAGTGCTGGTGTAGATATAGGATAATCAGGTCGGACACAGCTTCTGCCCCACATAGAACTGGCAGTCTAAGTAAGAGGGGGGCTTGGTAATGAATCCCCATTTTACAGTTGAGATAACAGAGGCACAGAGAATAATAATAATAATGATGGCATTTGTTAAGCGCTTACTATGTGCAAAGCACTGTTCTAAGTGCTGGGAAGGATACAAGGTGATCAGGTTGTCCCACGCGGGGCTCACAGTCTTAATCTCTATTTTACAAATGAGGTAACTGAGGCACAGAGAAATTAAGTGACTTGCACAAAGTCACACAGCTGACAATTGGCAGAGCTCGGATTTGAACCCACGACCTTTGACTCCAAAGCCCGTGCTCTTTCCACTGAGCCACACTGCTTCCCTAACAAAGAAGTCAAGTGGCTTGCCCAAGGTCCCACAGCAGAGAAGTGGCAGAGCCGTACTTAGAATTCAGGTCCTCTGATTTCCAAGACCATGCTCTTTCCATAAGACCATTAGTGACTTTTCAGATTTTATCCTTTCATGGGGCAATTTATATGATTTTCCCCAGGCCTTCCAGTTAGGGATTACCTCATGCCATCCAGTTCTTAGCTTTTTCTATCTCCATGACAATAGGATGCTTGGAGGAACCATAAAATGCGTGTCCTTCTGGACAACCATCCTCATGGCTAAACAAGGACCATCTGAAATAACTTTTTGGAAAGGAGAAGTTGAGTGCTGAACAGAAGTGCAGAAAGTTGGATTTATGGTCTGCTTCCATTCATCACTGTAAATTAGAAGCAAAGATAGAGGAGAAAAGCCTTTAGCTTGGCTTAACACAGATAGAAATCATCTTAGACTGAACTTTTACTGTGGTCCCCAATCCTAAATCAACAGTAGCCCCAGGAGGAAGGCCTGAGCCCTTCTGGAGAAGAGGGATATCCAAGAGTAGAAGTTGAAATGATCCCAGCTCCATGAAAGGTCCAACAGAACCCAAACACCTGGCTTACCAGCCATTTCCCATTTTCAGTCTGATGATGACGATAGACTTTTGGACATGATAAAAAGGGCCAAAACCATACATCACCCACTGCCAAGGAACAAGAAATCAGCCTTTTCCAGATGGTGGAGCACGGCCCAAAGAGTTTCCTTAGATCAGAATTTGTTAGAATTAAAGCAGATGTAGCCCTATAAGATCCTGGGAAAAAAAAATAAAACCTTTGTCATCTTCAAGGAAGCAGAATAGATTTCTCTTAATGATTTCGATGATGCTAAATCATTTGAGAGATTCTGAGATATAGCTATGACACAACTTCATTACAGTTACTGCAGAATAATAAACGCGATAATGGGCCAATGCTTCTATTTGAAACAATGAAGTTACACAGTAATTTGTGTTAATGTTATCACATTATCTTCTGATATCCGGGCATTTAACTTCTGTTATTACTATGGGAACACTGGAAAAATAAGATCTATCATCTAGTAGAGATTTATGGGATTTTATTCTCCCCGATCTAGGGTTTAAATAGCAAGTTGCTCTATGTTAAAAACAAGTTTAAAAATCTTTCCAGGTTTATGTTTTGAATTTTTGTCATATTTGGTGTCTCTCCATTAAGAAACTCTATGATCTTTGGCTTTGTTCTCTTTCCTGGTATGGCGAGATGAAACATCAGAAAACCAATGGATGCCCAATGTACATCTTTAGGAAAATGTAAGAGGAAGATCAGGTTAACTAAACCAACCACCTTCTTATTTATCAGTAGATGATGGAGTTTTCAAGCTTATTATCAACATGATTTGCAGGTGCGACAACTATCCTTTTTAACTGGGTATAGATGTATTTTGAATCCCCAAATTTCAAATGATTGGAATTGAATTTTCATGCCAATGGTAATGGTGCTGTGTGTTATTGTAGGAACAGCAGCTACTGTAACTAGGTCTCATGGTAGTAAGAAGAAGGGTCAGAAGGCCCTTTTAAGGGAGTGAGGGAGAAAAAGATGGGGTTCCACACACCACTGTTCCCATTTACGTCTCTTCCCATGCACTTCCCATCTTCAGGGAAGCAGCATAGCCCAGTGGAAAGAGCCCGGGACATTGAGGCATGTGTTCTAAACACAGCTCTGCCACATGCCTGTGGTGTGCCTTTGGGCAACTCACTTGATTTCTCTGTGCCTCAGTTCCCTCATCTGTAAAACTGGTGGATTCAATCAGAAAAGTTTAGTGGCTTACCCCATCTCATAAAGCAGGCAAGTAGATTAGAATCCAGGTCTACTGACTTCTGGACTCAGGTTTTTCCCACTAGTTTGCCCTGCTTCCATATGTAAGCGCCTAGTGGGCAGGGAATATGTTGCTAAATTTGTTGCACTGTACCTTCCCAACCGCTTAGTACGGAAAATGAATAAATATGGTAAATTAATTAATTAATATAATAAATAAATTTTTTGAAAGTTACATTTTACTCTCTCAAGAATTTAGTATACTGCTCTGCACACTGTAAGTGCTCAATAAATATGACTGACTAGTAATAGTAGTAGTAGTTGTAAGGGTATTTTGGGGGCACTAAATCAATCAATCAGTTATATTTATTGAGTGCTTTCTGTGTGCAGAGCATTGTCCTAAATGCTTGGGAGAGTACACTAAAACAAAATTGATGGACATGTTTCCTGTCCACACTGAACTGACTCACAGGGTGATTTCCATGTGGGACAGGAACTGTGTCCCAAAAATGCCTAGTGGATAAAACATGGGTCTGGGAGTCATAAGGATCTGGGTTCTAATCCTGCCTCCACCACTCGTCTGTTGGATAACCTAGGGCAAATCCCTTCACTTTTCTGTGCCTCAGTTACCTTTTCTGCAAAATGGGGATTAAGACTGTGAGCCTCATGTGGACTATAGGAATGTGTCCAATCTGATTATCTTGTAACTACCCCATTGCTCAGTACAGTGCCTGGCACATAGTAAGCACTCAACAAATACCATAAAAAAAACGTGATTAACTTGTATCTACCAAAGCACTTAGTACATACAGTACCTCTATCTCGCCACCAACTTGTCTCCCACATCCTACTTCTGGCTTGGAACCCCCTCCCTCCTCAAACAAGTCAGATAATTCCTCTCCCCCACTTCAAAGCCTTACTGAAGGCACATCTCCTTCAGGAAGCATTCCCTGATTGAGCCCTCCTCTCCTCTTCTCCCACCCCCTTCTGCGCCACTCATACTTGCTCCTTCATTCATCCTCCTTCCCTTCCCCACAGCACATATGTATGTATCTGTATAGATCTATAACTTCTTTCTTTCTTTATCTATTTATTTATTGATTTATGTTAATGTCTGTCTTACCCTCTAGACTGTCAGCTCGTTGTGGGCAGGGAATGTGTCTGATGTCATATTGTACTCTCCCAAGTGTTTAGTACAATACTTTACACAAAGTAAGCACTCAATAAGTATGACTAATAATAAAAATAATACAGTAATCACTCAAAAGATACCACAATTACCATTATGATAATGATGATCAATCAATCAATCAATCATATTTATTGAGCGCTTACTGTGTGCAGAGCACTGTACTAAGCGCTTGGGAAGTACAAGTTGGCAACATATAGAGACAGTCCCTACCCAACAGTGGGCTCACAGTCTAAAAGATGATGATGATTACCCAGGTAGAAGGAAAATAGGGAAAAGAACAGGTCCCTGTTTTCAGTTTCAGTGAACTGAAAATAGTGAACTGAAACTACATCTAACAGTAAACTACAAGCTGGATGAGTCAGGAAAGCAATGCAGTTATATACAAAGTCAAAATGGTGCTGGATCGGATTGACAAGCATAGGCAATGCAAGAATCAGGAAGCAAACCTTGGGCAACATTCTGTATCTATTAGACTTATGTTGGAGTATAATGCCCAGCTTTCCTTTCTTTCTCCAGCAAATGATTTGTAAAACTTGGCAAAGGTTCACTAAGAGAATGGATAAAATGTTTAAAAAGATGGGAAACAGGTTCTGTGAAGAAGGGTTAAAAGAACTGTAGTTGTTCTGCATGGAGAAGAGGTGATACAATAATTATATTTAAATGTTTAAAAATTTTTTCTGAGCTACAGGTCCACTGAGGACAATGAAGGAAATGGGGCTGAGAGTCAAGTAGGAGAGAGATTTGGGTTGAATATAAGGAAGAATGTGGTCTTTCCACTAGGCCCTAGAGAGTAGTGTGGTTTATGTTACTGCAAAAGCCTGAGTCAGAAGAACCTGGGTTTTAATCCCAGCTTTGCTACATATCTGCTGCATGACCTTGGGCAAGTCACTTAACTTCTTTGGGCCTCAATTACCTCACCTGTAAAATGAGGATTAAGAGTCTGAACCCCATATGGGACAGGGACTGTGCCCAACCTTATTAACTTGTCTCTGCCCCAGTGCTTAGTACAGTGCTTGACACATATTAAACACTTAAGTACCATAATTAGTATTATTATTAGTGGAAAGAGCACAGGCTTGGGAATCAAGAGGAGCTGAATTATAATCCCACCTCCACCACTTGTCTGCTTATTGACATTGATGCAAATCACTTTATTTCTCTGTGACTCAGTTCCCTCATCTGCAAAATGGAGATTCAACACCTGTACTTCCTCTTACTTAGACTATGTCCTGATTACCTTGTATCTACCCCAGCATTTAGTACAGTGCTTGGCAAATAGTAAGTGCTTAACAAATACCATAATTATGAAGAAATTCTTCTGTGCAAGGGTTGATAACCAAGAAAGGAATGTGGAATATGTAACCCTGAAAAAAATCAACCCCCAAAAGGAAAGAGACAATCTTCTGTATTGGATTACTTAGCCATTTTTCTTCTTGGAGCCAGTGCTCCAGAGGTCCTGGCTAGCCCAGGAGTCCAATTTACCTGTTCCTTTGATTCAGAGGACCTCTAAAATGATTGGACTGTATGGACAGAGATCCTCCTAGGAGGCAAATCCCCCTAGACTGAATGTTCATGAGGTGACTTTACAAAGTGATTATACTCCCTTCCTCAAGTCGAAGAGGAGGTTGGAGATTCAGAAGGAATCAAGGTGGGACTCCCTTTACTGCAGGGCCACCTTCCCAGAGACCACCCCCCCATTTACCCCAAATTGAAAGAATCAGCATTGGCTAGTGGAAAAAGCCCAGGTGTAGGAGTCAGAGGACCTGGGTTCTAGTCTCTGCTCTTCCAAGTGTTTGCTGTGTGACTTTGGTCAACTCATTCAACTTCTCCATGCCTCAGTTCTCCTGTTCTCCATCCTATAGAGACTGTGAGCGCCGTGTGGAGCAGGGTATGTGTCCAACCTAATTCACTTAGGTCTAACCCAGCATTTTGAACAGTATTGGATACATAGTAAGCTCTTAACAAATACCATTTAAAAAAATCCTGGAGCTGAAAGCCTGGGTCCTGACTGCTCACCTCTTCCCATGCTGCTCCCAGCAAGGAAGAAAGCCATGGGTTCTTCGTGGGGCATTTGGGGGAAGTAGGAGAAAGGCTGCCCAGCCCAATCCTTGGACAATAACTGGACGATATTTTCTGCTCTCCCTGCCATTTGTTAGCAATTTATTATCTGACTTCAAAAGGTACTGAAACTCCATTAGGCTTTCTCCCTTCTGCCCCAAACTCTGGCAATCACAACCCATCTGTTCCCCTTTCATATCCCTCCCCTCACATCCCACAGCTTCTCATATTCCTTTTTCTAGAGTTTTTTTTTCTTTCACTTCAGAAAAACCATGGGATGCATAGTCAGGAGAGCTGGGAAACACTCGCAATCATGAGCAGCAAGATACAGAGGGTGCTGAGTGGCCACCGCACCCACGCTCCCATGTTCAAAACCGGAGGGAGTGTGCTACTGGCAGGGGGGACTTAGCTAGATTTTCCCACCAATCAGATCTGGCCTAAGGGTACCAATCAGAGGAGGGAGCAGGAGGGGCAGATCATAAACCAACGTTTTCACTGGAAGAATTCCAATAGTCAATATTGCCTGGAAGCCTCTCACTCATCGTGGGAGCCATAGATTACAAACTCATCATATAATAATAATGATAATTGTGATATTTGTAAAGTGCTTGCTATGTACCAGGTACTCTACCAAATGCTGGAGTGGATACAAGTAAATCGGGTTTGACACAGTCCCTGTCCCATATAGGCCTCACAGTCTTAATCTCCATTTTACAGATGAGGTAACTGAGGCTCAGAGGAAGTCAAGTGACTTGCCCCAGGTGATATAACAGACAAGTGGTGGAGTCAGGATTAGAACCCAGGTCCTTCTGACTTCTGGGCTCACATTCTATCCTCTAGGCCATGGCCCTTTCCTACCTTATTCAGAAACACATCATGTGACAGGAGAACTTCTTTCTAGAACATAAATCCAGGTTTTTCCTTATTTTCTCCTTTCCATTTGGAGACCTCCACCCAACCCTAGTCACTAGACTTATACAGCCTGGCATCCCTGTGGCTTCTCTAGTGAGAGGCTTTAGATATTTATGCTATACTTTGGAATGACAGCAGAATTGAAAAGCACAAACCCTTGATTTATTCAGAGTTCATAAAAGCTGGGAAAAACATCCACTTGTAAAGCAATGTTAATGAAATGGGCCCTAGTACTAGATAAGTGCTTCGCACCTATCCCAGAAATTCTCAAATGTCTGTGGGTTTTATCTGCATACTTAGATAGAGGTACCAGATTAGAGGGGGCAATGCCCAAGAAAAACCCAAGAACTAAATATACCTTTCACCCTCCTGTTGTCTTTACTCCAGACCATTCTTAGATTCAGCCTATATGAATGAAAAGGCAAATCCTGTGATGGAAGGAATGCAAGATCAAATAATCACTCGGTGCTACTGGACCTCTGAAAATATTGCATAATCACCCTTCTACCATCCCTTTCAGTTCTATCTCATAGAAATTGAAATGAGATGTGTACCTCCAGCAGATTACCTCATCACACCTGCGCTCTGCCGTAGGCACTGATTACCAATTCATTATTGAGTGCAAATCAAGATGTTGATTTTAACATGTAAAATCTTACCCACCTTTAACAGTAACTACCTCAGAAAAAATCTCTAGCACCCTCATGGCAGCAAGGGAATTTAAGACAGTGTTTTCAGTGGATTGCCCCTGGCTTCAAACTTCCTTCCCCACTTGCTATGATCAAATGATAATTGGTTGACCTGTAACTAGAGTGCCAGAGTCAAATAAATAAGCATGTGTTTCATTCAGACTGAGTGTGCGCAAGAAAGGCTTTCCTGAAGAAAGTCCATAAATGAGCCTAGCTGTATTTCTCTATTGCATATTTTGCTCTGTAGTCTACTGCAGTTTGGGATGAGGATAACATGGGGACATTTTACAAAGCTCAAAAATAAGTGAGCTGAAAAAACTGAATACTCCATTATTGTTCACTGTTCTGTTCTATACCACTAGGCCTGTCACGTAAAGTTAATTTTAATAGCCAGAACTGTATTTGTCCCAACAACACTGGAGAAGCTACTTACTAAGAATCAATCCAAGGCCCCAGCTCCCGTAGCTCCAGTGGAGCGTGTAGAGACCTGTGTTGGGGTAGATAGGGTGAGAAAGAAAGAAGAATCCTGGACAAAAACAGGTTCTACAATTGGTAGAATTCAACCTACCCCTTTTTACTCACTACATCCCTTTAAAATAGAGAGAGAGAAAGAATGAGAGACAGAGAGACACACAGAGAGAGAGAAACACAGAGAGACAGTGATAGAGAGAGAGAGAGACTTTTATTTATTTTCCCAAACAATCTGAGGTAGTCTGGCTTAGTGGAAAGAGCATTGGTTCTGAGGGTCAGGAAATGCCGACTCTAATCTCTTAGATCACTCATCTTCGTTGTAACCTTGGATAGCTCATTCATGGCCTAGTGGCAAGAACACAGGCTTGGGAGTCAGAGGTCATGGGTTCAAATCCGAGCTCTGCCACTTGTCTGCTATGTGACTTTGGGCAAGCCGCTTAACTCCTCTGTGCCTCAGTTACCTCATCTGTAAAATGGGGATTAAGTCTGTGAGTCCCACGTGGGACAACCTGATTACCTTGTAACTACTCCAGTGTTTGGAACAGTGCTTGGCACATAGCAAGTGTTTTACAAATACCATCATTATTATTTAACTTCTCCTTGCCTCATTTTCCTCATCTGTGAAATGAGGATAAAATTCCTTCTATCACTCTTAGATTGTGAGCTCTGTGTAGGAGAGGAGTTACCTGACCTGATTATTTTGTATTTATTCCAGAGTTTAGCACAATGCTTGAGACAAATTCAGCATCTCTAATAATTCTAATAATAATAATATTGCATGATTTTGCTTAGAAAGCATCACTAGTAAGTACGAGGTAGAAGAAAAAAACTGAGTAAAGAATGTTCAGTGCACATCTTGCCCCACTTAAATTACAGCATTTAGCAAGATGGTAATACTGTCTGATGTACATTAAAAAATGAAAGGGAACAGTTCACTGGTAATGACACTTTGAAATTCAGGCCTCTATCTTCACCTCTTAATTTAGGAAGATTGGTAAATGTTGGCGATTTAATTTTCTTGTACTAAGATCATATTGCCTATGGCCTTGCTCAATTTTTAAAGACATGCTATAGATATCACAGTGTATTTTTAGTCACACTAAGATAATACAGGTTGTCTCTTTTTTCTGCTGCTTCCCTGAATAAAAAGTCGAGAATCATGTTAGAATTGATTCTAATCCTCTCATTACCAAGCAAAGATGCTTTTAAGTATTTTACTTTTTTTAAACACCATGTGGTTCTTGCCAATCTAAATAATATGAAAGGAGCAAAGTTGGAATCACTAAAAAATAGGACATTGTTTTAATTGTCTAATGAACTCAATCTCTGGGAGATTACCCCTCACCCCTGGATAGATGCCAACAACTGCCATTTAGGTATTTCCATCTGTTTATCCTCTTTGTCAAATGTCTTTTGTCTTAGGTTTACTGGAAGTACAACTGTTCTGACTCTTACACTCTTCTCCTTTCCCAAAGGATGAGAACCTCCATTTCCCTTTCCCACATGTTTTTTCCCAACTGTGGTTATTTGCAACCATTATTGACAAGATCAATCAATCAGTCATATTTATTGTGCACTTGTGCCAAGCACTGTACTAAGTGCCTGAGAAAATACAACACAACAATATAACAGGCACATTCTCTGCCCACAATGAGCTTACAGTCTAGAGGGAGGAGTTAAAGAGAAGATGTCCTGAAACCAGTCTTCTAGTTGGACTTAAACCTCTCCTAGGCCTCTTGGTTCAGACCCATTCTCAATAATTTAATCTCTTCCACTTCCAAATGTTTTCATTCCCTTTTGTTTGCTAACTTCAATAACCAGTTTGGGCTACTGAAGCCCTTTTTTCCTTTTCTTCCACTCCTGTGTCACCCTAACTTGCTACCTTTATTCATCCCCTCCTCTCAGCCCCACAGCACTTATGTACATAGCCATAATTTGTTTATTTATACTAATGTCTGTCTCCCCCTATGAACTGCAAGCTTGTTGTGGGCAGGGAATGTGCCTGTTATTATATTGTACCCTCCCAAGTGCTTAGTACAGTAATTTGCACACAGTATGAGCTTAATAAACATGATTGTTTGATTGATTGGGATTCTGTGTTGTCATATAGCTAAACTTCCAAGACATTATTCAAAGTAACATTATTCTGAATGTAGTTGAAGGGATTAAAAACCTCTATTGTATTTCTTTTCATTTCCCATGATAGCCATTTTGTTGCAACAGAAATGATTCTCACAGTGCCAGGAGTAAATGAGCTACCTGGTACATTAGATTAAAAAGATACATGTTAGCAATTGTGAGTGGTGTGCCTACTGCAGATGGAAAGGTGATTAGACAACTGTGTCCAATCTGTTTATATCGTAGCTATTGCAAGGTTTAACACAGTGCTTGACACATAGTAAGTGCTCAACAAATACCAAATTATCATTATTACCATTATCGATCTGTTCTAAAAAAGAGCAGCTCACCTATTTAAAGAAATTATTTAAAATTTGCTATTTCTATAACCAATTCTATGTTTGCCGGGGGTCACAGGAATATCGTTGCATGAAGAAAAGCACGTTCAGCTTTCATTTTACCTGTTACATAAAACCTTATTTGGCGCCTGTTAAGACAGGTGGTGAAGAAGTTCAGACCTGGGTAAAAAAGATGAAACACAAAACTTACGGCTTCAGGGTGAAATCACTTCATGGTAATTTAACCACTCTGATAAAGGTGATGATTTCCACCTGACAAAACTACATGAAGAAGAAAGGAAAAAGATTCCAAAAAGAGTGATGGGATCTATTTGACCAGGAACCTTTTGGGGTTTTTTGTTGTTTCTAAGGAACAGTTAAGCCAATTGGCTTTCTTCACCCTTTTCATTCAACCGCCCTAAGGAATATGGCTTGTCAGGTCCCTAAATTTCTCATGGTTCACTGATTAGCTATGGAGATGATTATAAAGGGGTTCCATTAGTATGGAATATCAAGCCAAAATACCATCAAACGGTATTTGTTACTATGAAGCCCAGATTTGACTTCACCTTTTCACCCTCCACCCCAAAAAGGAAATCAAATTTGGACACTTGCATTTCTACCTGAGATAGAGCTAGGGAATCAGCTGTGCAATATAAAGTACTGAGTATTAGCACTACATAGAAGTAGTAATAGTAGTAGTAGTAGCTGTATAGTAGTAATATTAGTAGTAGTAATGGTATCTCATGAGCACCTACTGGGTGAAAGTTTCTGGCTCTTCTCAGGGCTCTTGGGAAGGTATAACAAAATGAAGAGATATGGTTCCTGTCCACAAGGAGCTTGCACTCTGATGGGGGCAATAGACATAAAACTATTCATAAAAAGTAGCTTAACTAATTCCTCACAATCCTCCCCTGTGCCCTACCTCCTTCCCCTCCCCTTGTATATATATATATATATATATATATATATATATATATATATATATATATATATGTACAGATTTATTACTCTTTATTTTACTTGTACATATTAACTATTCTATTTATTTTGTTACTGATGTACATATAGCTCTAATTCTATTTGTTCTGATGATTTCGACGCCTGTCTATGTATTCTGTTTTGTCTGTCTGTCTCCCCCTTCCAGACTGAGCCCGTTGTTGGGTAGGGACCATCTCTATATGTTGCCAGCTTGTACTTCCCAAGCACATAGTACAGTGCTCTGCACACAGTAAGTGCTCAATAAATATGATTGACTGATTGAATGAATGAATGAATGGACAACCGAATAACTATATTTCCATCATGATGAGGATAATGAATATGTAAAAAAGTGCTAGAGAGATCTGGGGAGATGATTCAACCAGCAGAAGGCTCCCCAAATGTAATGCCATAACCTTCAATCAATTAATCATGTTTATTGAGCACTTACCGTGTGCAGAGCACTGTACTAAGCACTTGGGAGAGTACAATATAAGTTAATCAATCAATCAATCATTTATTGAGCATCTACTATGTGCAGAGCACTATACTAAGTGCTTGGGAAAGTATAATATAACAGAGTCAGTAGACATGTTCCCTGCTCAGAATGACCTTACAGCCTAGAGATAGGTATGTTCCCTGCTCCCATGAAGCTTACAGTCTAGAGGGGAGCTTAACTCTCATGGTTCTAATTAGCTCACCACTGAATGACTATACTTTGACATTTCACATTATATTATGTTTCTTTTTTTCTTTTCTTCATTTTCTGATCTACCAACTAGAATTCCACAAATTGAAGAGTTATGACTCTACCTTTACTGATTTCCTTTCTCTTCAATTTCGTAGGGTGGCTGATTATACCCTCTTCCCTATGGTTCATTGTTTCACTTTCAAGGATACTCACCCACAGCTGTTCCCTAATCTTCTCACCAAAAGGAGGAATCCCCTTCTTAAAGAACTGTGGTGCCTTCTCATCTGTGTCAGAAGCCCGTCGAAAATTGCTTGCATTAAGTTTCATGGCAGAAATCATAGAATTGCTTTCTTTTTTCTCCTCATTCAGCAATGCGAGTTCATTTTCCACTAAATTTCTCTCTGTCTCTTCCTGCAATCTCACCACTAATTGTGTGACAGTTTGTTCATCTGCAGCTTCTGCCATCTGGAACAACATTCCACTATCCCTTCACCTCATCAACTTTCCATCTCTTCAAATCTTGTCTAAAAACATATCTTCCCTTCCTTGCCTCTACTTCTTAATTTCTCCCTTAACTTCATTTTTTTTTTCAAGTTTTTCGACGTACCCTCTAAACTCCAGAAACATTTTTTGGGTGTTTTTTTTTTTCCATCGATGTTTCCCGTGAAAGATATTGGATGCAAAATGGCATTAGGCTGCAGTGAAACAGAACATACCGATTTCCCCACAGTGAAAGTGAAAGCAATTGAACTAACATAGAAATTAACGTGTGTGAAACTGCATATCTCTAGAGAGCAGTAAAGCAGCAGCTTCAGGATCTTAAGCTGACACTTTCCAGTTTGTGAAAAACAAGGAATAACCCCTTGTGGGCAGGGGTCATATCTACTAACTCCATTGTACTGTGCTCTACCAAGTGCCTGATACAGTGCTCTTTACACAGTAAGCACTCAATAAAACCACTGATAAGTGGATTTTTGGAGAAGAGCTTTCTAATTACTATGAATATTGAGGTACAGAGGTAATGTGGCCTAATGGATAGAACAATGGCCTGGGAGTCAGAAGGACCTGGGTTCTAATCCTGGCTCCAACATTTGTCATCTGTGTGACCTTGGGTAAGTCACTTAACTACCCTGTGCCTCAGTTACCTCATCTGTAAAATGGAGATTAAGACCTTGAGCCCCATGTGGGACAGGGACTGTGTCCAACCTGATTAGCTTGTGCTTAGTACAGTGCTTGACATATAATAATGATAATAATAATGATGATGGTATTTGTTAAGCTCTTACTATGTGCAAAGCACTGTTCTAAGTGCTGGGGAGGTTACAGGTTGATCAGATTGTCCCACGAGGGGCTCACAATTTTAATCCCCATTTTACAGATGAGGTAACTGAGGCACAGGGTAGTTAAGTGAGTTGCCCAAAGTCACACAGCTGACAGTTGGTGGAGCTGGGATTTGAACCCATGGCCTCTGACTCCAAAGCCCGTGCTCTTTCCACTGAGCCATGCTGCTTCTAAGTGCTTAAAAAATACTCTTAAAAAAAGGGGAGGGTGTGGGAACTACTCAACCAGGCAAAATAAGTATGTCATGGCTGCAGTTGAAATTTGGGAGACAACTATGGCAAACACGCCAGACGGGCACACTGCAGTTCAGAAAGTAGACGCTCTTTATGAACAAAGTTTTGAGAGGATCAGAAAACAATGAGGACAAAACAGAAACAGTGCCAGGCAGGTACTTCTCAAGCAACAAACATGATGGCCTGAAAATGGACAATCTTTGTGAGTACACAGTGTGATTAGACCTGAGGTCTAGCCAAACCATTGGGATGTTATACCAACAGTCGTATCATCTTCAAGTATGAGATATGTGTGTGTGTGTGCATGTGTGTGTGTGTGTGTATTGGGTACCTTCTCTTTGAATGGATGTAAAATCACCAATTTATGGATACCAATAATCACAAACAATGTAGATTGGATAAGAGTTACAGAAATCCTGGTTGACAAATCAGTCATGCCAGAGTTACATGGTTATTTGATGAATGCCTCATTCCCATCTCTGGGGGAAACGCCTCCCTTCATATCCTTAGACAGCTGCTCTCACCATCTTCAAAGCTCTCTTAAAATCACCTCTCCTCCAAGGAATCTTCTCTTCTCCTGACCTTGTAGCCTGCAACTGCTACTTTGGCCCTTTCTCCTTGCCTAAGTACTTGGATTAACACAATCCCTTTAGCTCTAACATTCTCCCAGCCTGTAATTAATTTAAATGCCTTTCCCCTCCACTAGACTGTAATTTCTGAGAGGGCAGGGATAACATCCTCTAACTCTTTTGTACAGTTAGAAGCTCAATAAATGCTATTCATAATGACAATAATGATGATTATGAGAATGAAATTGATGATGAGTGCCTACGTTAGTTCAACCATTCAAAAGGAACTTAGAAAAACGCTATGTTGTCCTCTCCCAAGCGCTTAGTACTGTGCTTTACACACAATAAGCACTCAATAAATATGATTGACTGATGGATTGCAACATCATTCAGGATGATTTTTATGTCACACATCTATTACTTTTATTGTATGCCCTCAACAACCTGCTCTGCATGCAGTAGAAGCGTAATATTTACTGATGATGATGATGTTGACCGTGAGATTATGACACTTTGCGGACCTGCCATTTTGCTCAAACCCTGACAACTGTAGAGAAGCAGTGTGGCTTAGTGGAAAGGGCAGGGGCTTGGGATTCAGAGGATGCGGAAACGCTCTGGATCCAGAAATCTTGTATGAATCTTGATCCAGAGGATCCAGATCCAGAGGATCCAGAAACGCTCTGGGCATATCACTCCCCTCCTCAAAAATCTCCAGTGGCTACCAATCAATCTGCGCATCAGGCAGAAACTCCTCACCCTGGGCTTCAAGGCTCTCCATCACCTCACCCCCTCCTACCTCACCTCCCTTCTCTCCTTCTACAGCCCAGCCCGCACCCTCCGCTCCTCCATTGCTGATCTCCTCACCGTACCTCGCTCTCGCCTGTCCCGCCATCGACCCCCGGCCCACGTCATCCCCCGGGCCTGGAATGCCCTCCCTCTGCCCATCCGCCAAGCTAGCTCTCTTCCTCCCTTCAAGGCCCTGCTGAGAGCTCACCTCCTCCAGGAGGCCTTCCCAGACTGAGCCCCTTCCTTCCTCTCCCCCTCGTCCCCCTCTCCATCCCCCCCATCTTACCTCCTTCCCTTCCCCACAGCACCTGTATATATGTATATATGTTTGTACATATTTTTTTTACTCTATTTATTTATTTATTTTATTTGTACATATCTATTTATTTTATTTTGTTAGTATGTTTGGTTTTGTTCTCTGTCTCCCTCTTTTAGACTGTGAGCCCACTGTTGGGTAGGGACTGTCTCTATATGTTGCCAATTTGTACTTCCCAAGCGCTTAGTACAGTGCTCTGCACATAGTAAGCGCTCAATAAATACGATTGATGATGATGATGCGGGTTCTAATCCCAGCTCTGCCATTTGTCTGCTGTGTGACCTTGGGCAAGCCATTTAACTTCTCTGTGTGTCAGTTACCTCACCTGTAAAATGGGGATTAAGACCGTGAGCCCAACATGGGACAACCTGATTACCTTGAATCCACTCCAGCACTTAGAACAATGCTTGGCACATAGTAAGCGCTTAACAAATACCAAAATTATTGTTATTATTATAATAGAAAAAATAATTATCCACAGTTAAATCATATGTAATAAATGAAATCAGTATGCTATTAGGGCTTCCTCCTGCTAATTTTGCATTTTGGAGGCTTGTGTAAACCTGATTCTACTGATGCTCTAAAATTGCTAATATTTGGTTGAGGTGGATATAGGAAAGATATTTTTAGACGTGTTTCATTAAAAAGCAAAGATTTTCAACAGCGAATTATTTAGAGCTGTAGGGGCAGCTGTAGTGGCATCCAATTGAAATGATAGCCATTCCTACTTCTCCTCCTGCTCCATTAGATTAATGGGTGGTTTCCAACTAAAAATTCCCAGCTTGCCCCTGGGGCTCTCTCAGTGAAGGGAAGTTTCTTGACTTTTGGCTCAATCTGCTGCCATTCTATTTTATGTCCCAATAGTATGAGTTACAGTTCATTTCTCGTTCTCATTCTCATTGCCTCGTTCTCGCCTGTCCCGCCGTTGACCCCTGGCCCACCTCCTCCCCCTGGCATGTAATGCCCTCCCTCTGCACATCTGCTAACCTATCTCTCTTCCTCCCTTCAAAGCCCTACTGCGATCTCACTTCCTCCAGGAGGCCTTCCCAGACTGAGCCTCCTCCTTCCTCTCCCCTTCCTCCGCTTTCCCATCCCCCCCACCTTATCTCCTTCCCCTCCCTACAGCACCTGTATATATATATATATATATATATATGTATATATGTTTGTACATATTTATTACTCTATTTATTTTACTTGTATATATTTATTCAATTTATTTTATTTTGTTAATATGTTTTGTTTTGTTGTCTGTCTCCCCCTTCTAGACTGTGAGCCTGTTGTTAGGTAGGGACCGTCTCTATATGTTGCCAACTTGTACTTCCCAAGCACTTAGTACAGTGCTCTGCACACAGTAAGTGCTCAATAAATACGATTGAATGAATTTCAGCATCTGTCTGTCACTAGAATGAAAACTGCTTGAGAGCGGGGATAATTCCATTAATTATTTTGTACTCTCCCAACACTTAGTATATGACTCTGTACAATGTTAGTGTTCAGATGTTTCCAGTTGATTGATTACTAGAAGAACTACTTGGATATCTGACTGCTACCAATTCTCCATGTAGAACTGAATTAGTGGGATCAACTGAAATGGTGATCTGACTGCCTTCCACGGTTTCACTGCTGGTGCCCCCCTTCTAAACTGTAAAGCTCACTGTGGGCAGGGAACGTGTCTACCAACTCTGCTATATTGTACTCTCCCAAGTGCTTAGCACAGTGCTCTGCACACAGTCAGCATTCAATATGTACCATTGACTGACTGATCCTTCTGTTTTGGCATTTGAAGGGCATGGAGAGTAGGTAATGATGCTGAAAAGCAAGATGTTAGATGATTCACCTACGACCATCCCATCTAAAACTCTAAGCCCATTGCTATGGAGAACTTTAATTGGGTGTGAAGCTTGATGCCGTGAAAGTACATCCACAGAGATAAATTGTTTTGCTGACTATGTATTTCACCAAACTGCCTAACCTAATATCACTAATCACCGCAGGATCTATGTGGAGCAACCAAATTATGTAGCTATTGAAAGACCATATGGAGGCTGAGCATTGACCAGCCAAAAACTACTGAGAAAAACCAATGTATTCTTTCAACTTTCAGGATTTGAAACTGCCAGAATCTTGATGGAAGCCACAGCTTTAGCACTGAGGGGCCCCATTCCTATACTTGTGGTTGCAATTTTTTTTTAATCAGAATTCCTCTCACACATGTCCAGAAACATCTGCACCTCCATTGATAGGCACATGTAGACTGAAAGAGCAATCAGTCTGCCATATGGATTCAGCAGAAGATTTCCAACCACTTAGCTTTCTCTTTTGCTAGAAGTGCGAAGAGACAAACACACACATGCAAAGGAATCCATGGAGATTTGGGGAGAACTTAACTGAAGCATATTGGAGGCTACACAGGCAACTGTATATTTCAAGTCAGATTAAAAAGTGAATTTTGGAAAAGGAGTGAAACTGGCTTTATGAGTGATCCGTTAAATAGCTAGATTTCCAGCAGAAGCATGGATACCACAGGGTTTTGACAGCTGTAGTCTTGGCAGTTCCCTTTTGTGGAGTTTTATTGTATGTGTCGTTTTCTAAAAAATCTGCCACCTGACCCTAACTTTTCTTCTAGTTTTTTTATTCTTCTTTTTCTTAATGCTATTATTAAGATTGACATTCCTTATGTTTTCAAGGCAAAAAATTATTACAAGCAGCTAGGCCTAGTGAAGCAGCCTGGCCTACTGGATAGATGGTGGACCTGGGACTCAAAAAGACCTAGGCTCTTATCCCAACTATGCCACTTGTCTGCTGTGTGACCTTTTCTGTGCCTCAGTTACCTCATCTGTAAAATGAGGATTAAGACTGTGAGCACCAGATGGTACAGGGACTGTGTCCGAGCCAATTTACTTGTATCCACCCCAGTGCTTAGTACAGTGCCTGGCACATAGTAAGTGCTTAACAAATGCCACAATTATTATTATTATTATTGGAGACAGCATGGGCCTGGGGGTCAGAAGATCTGGGTTCTAATCCTGGTTCTGCCACTTGCTTGCTGTATGACCTTGGAGAAGTCACCTAACTTCTCTGTGCCTCAGTTTCCTCAACCATAAACTGGGGATACTGTTATCTCTCATACTTAGACTGTGAGCCCCTTATGGGAAAGGGACTGTGTCTGACCCAATTAATTTCTACCTACCCCAGTGCTTAGAACAGTGTTTGACACATAGCAAATGCTTAACAAATACCATAAAAAATCCTGGATAGGAAAAGAGGAACTTATGAAGCATTGTATTAATGATACCATGAATTTGTATAGCATCTCTCAATCTTTCACACATCTATCTTATGTTCAATTCACAGTATCTCTGAGGGGTAATAATAGGCAGATATCATGTCATTCAAAAGGTGAGTAATCATTAACAGAGCAGATAAGCTCTTTTACCTAAGGTCATACAGCAGACTTATGGGCATTTAATTCGATGAGAATTTACTAACCCTTCACAGGTTGCATCATTTGAGTTTTCAAAAAAGATCAAACTAAAATAATACAGAAAACAAAGAAATGTAAAAGGGAGAAAGACAGACAGACACCAATGTCTTTCATATTACCAAGATAACAATAATAATAATAATAATGATGGTATTTGTTAAGCACTTACTATGTGCAAAGCACTATTTTAAGTGCTGAGGGGATTCAAGGTGATCAGGTTGCCCTATGCAGGGCTCACAATCTTAATCCCCATTTTACAGATGAGGTAACTGAGGCACAGAGAAGGTAAGTGGGTTGCCCAAGGTCACACAGCTGACAAGTGGCAGAGCCAGGGTTCAAACCCATGACCTCTGATTCCCAAGCCCGTGCTCTTTCCACTGAGCCATGCTTTTTCTCTAATGCTACTACTGATGGTGAAATTCACCAGTGAGAGTATGTGTGACAGAAAAGGCTGGAACAGGAGACACAGTCTCAACTGCATTGTGCTCACATGAAGATTGTCTCTTACTGTGCTGAAATTTTTCCTGTTTGCATCACCTAACACTGTTTTCATTTATCCATCTTTGTATCACCTAAGAAAGACACCTCCTTTTTTGATTCCTCAGTGCCATTCTCATCTGTCTACAGTAAATGACTTCCAGTTTTCAGCTGGGATTCAACATTTTCAAAATTTTATTTTACTCTTTTAAGTAGTAACTCTATCCTTAAATACTCTCTGAAAGAACATAAAGCTTAACTAAATTATAACAATAGCACAGGAAATACCTATTCCTGACCAAGTGATTAATAATCCTTCTTGAACAAATTATTTTCAGAAAAAAACCTTAAATTTGACCAAGTTCACTTACTCCAAGTAAATTAGCTATCTTCCTTTAGCTCAGCCATTTTATAATAAAACTTTATCTTGACTCTCCTGATGAATGATTGAGATAGAGGCAATTTTGTACCATTAGCAGAGTCTGCTGAGTGGAAGTTAGTTTTTGAACTCTTGGCAGAACATGCATGACATATATCAATATGAAAAACTATTATTAATATATAGGAAGAGTTCAGAAAGCTTCAAGAAAGAACAGGGTAAACAGTATTTTAAAATGTGATTATTTGGTCAAAGCATCATTAAAATCCCAACTCTCTCCCTTTACTCTACCTCCCTCCCCACCCTACAGCAATTGTGTGTATATGTACATGTTTTTAATTATAACTCTATTTATTTTTATTAATGATGCCTAGAGCAGTGCTTTCACATACTAAGTGCTTAATAAATGCCATCATTATTATATAGCTATAATTCTATTTATTTATATTGATGCTATTAATGCCTGTTTACTTGTTTTGTTGTCTCTCCCCCAGCTTCTAGACTGTGAGCACATTGTGGGCAGCGATTGTCTCTGTTGCTGAATTGTACTTCCCAAGCACTTTGTACAGTGCTCTGCACACAGTAAGTGCTCGATAAATATGATTGAATGAACTAATAAATCACCTCACCTGCTTCAGGTTTTCTTCTCTTAATGGGCTGGGTCTGAACAGAAATGTGATTTGAGGGTCTAACCTCAAAATGGCAGAGTTCCTCTGAGAACAGAATTGAGAGGTAATAATAATAATACCCATGGTATTTGTTTAAGTCTTCCTATGTGCCAAGCTCTATACTGAACACTGGGGTAGAAACAAGGTATTCAGATCGGGCATGGTCTCCGTTTCAACCAGGGTTCACATTCTAAGTATGCGGGAGAACAAGCATTTAATCCCCATTTTGCAGATGAGGAAACTGGGAAATGAAGAAAATAAGTAACTTGCTCAGGGTCACAAAACAAGCAGAACCAGGAATAGATCCCAGGTCCTCCGACTCCCAGACCTGGGCTCTTTCCACTCAGACACAAGGTTTCTGGCCATGATCTGTATTGGGAATGAATCAGGGAAAAATCAGTTGGGCCCCTCTTGGGATGGGGCACAAGAAGAGCTCTAAAGGTCTCTCACTTGCCTAAATCAACCTATCTGAGAAACCATTGTAAAAGAGTCTAGACAATGAATAGAAGAGCTGGTGGCCAGAGGCACTCTTTGAGCCCAAAACTCATGGATTATCAGAGCCCCTAATCCACCAATTAATCATGGTACTTGTGAAGCGCTTACTATTTTTCCTGATGGGCCACCAGAAAAGGCTGAATGAACCCCCAGTTTCCCCCCACCCCTAAGAAGGAATCTGGACAGGAATGAATTGCATGGACTCTCACCATTTTCAACATGTAACTTCAAAGAATCCACAGGGGAACAGCTACAGGCCACTTTATCAGAAGAGGAGTCTCCTTATCTACTTGTCCTCCACACTTGTAGAAGATATCACTATCAGGAATCATGCCTACTTACTCTATTGTATTCTTCCAAGTGTTTAGTTTGGGGCTTTGCATATGGTAAGAAGTCAATAAATACTGCTGATTAATTGATTGATTGATTGACTAAGGGTCTTGTTTGCCAAGGGTTTGACCAACTTGGAAGCAAGGATTCTGTCTGCACTGTGCAAACATAAAGTTGATATTTTGTTATTTTGCAGAGCTGACAGATCAGGAGCCAGCATGCATAGAAAGTTACCTTGAGAAAGTCCAGGGGGACCTAGCAAAAAAAAAAAAAAAATCTCATTTTCAAATCCTAGCAGCTCGGGACCATTCACACTGACAATAATAAGTATCTCCATTCATTCTTAGCCATGGAAACCTATGCAACAAGATAGCTATATTTCAACACTTTCTCGTAGAAATGTTATGTCCAATTTTTCCTGGAGTACTAGATGGCAAACAAATTCTAATTGATTTATTGTTTTTAAGTCATTCACTATTCAGGTTTTCTATTCCTTATTCTGATGGAAGAAGAACAAGGACATATTAACTTCAGATCCAAAAAGCCTTTTCATTCTGAATCTTCAATAAAGGTCTAGAAGGCACAAAGAAGTTTTACAATGAACCTCAAGTAGAAGAACCCCTGAAGGTAAGCAACTCAGAAGAGAGGTGACCATCTAAGAAAAGCCTGAGCCCTCTGCTTAATTAGAGAGCACTCATTGTTTTTCTCTCAGCTACACAATGAAAGGTTCCCCTTGTTTAAGTAGAAGATGGTTAATTGGTTTACTTAGGCAATCGTAGATTTATTTAGCATTATTCTTCATCCTGTGAATTAAATTAAATACAGTTTACTTACTTCACACAATTCATTCAGTTCATTTAATTTCATTTCACTGTACCAATACAAAACTAACTAGATTTCCCCCTTTGGGGGTGGGGGAAAGTTGGTAAATAATTTGCTTCTGTATGAGGAAGTAGGAGGATATTTACAATGAAGCACCCATCGTTACAGATCTTGATTCATTTGAACTGAATAGTGTGGACAGATTCAGATATACCCAAGCCACATAAATAATTTCTGTTCAGGTTGGGCCCTTAGATGAATGAGCAGTCAAACCTCAAGATCTTTACGGGCTCCATATTCCAAAAGGGTGATAATATTAAGTTCCATATGGACAGGGAATGTGTCAATCAATTCTGTTATATAATACTCTCTCAAGCGCTTAGTATGGTGCTCTTCCCAAGTAAGCCCTCAATACCAGGGATTTACTGATTGAGAGTAGTAGCATTCGTAGCATTTACTGGGCACACACCTAGCTCTGTGCATTGTATAAACTCAGTGGAAGAGATAGTGCTTTAGGAGGGCCTTGAATGTGGGGAAGGCTGTGGTCTGATATGAGGAGGGAGGGAAAGAGTCCCAAAGTGGGGGAACAGGGAGAGTGAGGGGATGGAAGCTGGAGAATTGAGAGAGAAATGCAGGCTGAAATGGATTTAGGATGATGCAAGACAGAAAGTTGGACAAAAGTGAACAAGGAAAGCTAATAGGAAAGGTGGTCGGGGGTTGTGAACCTTGAAGTTCGTTGTGAGGAGAAGCAGTGTGTCCTAGTAGGTAGGGACTGGAGTTGGAAGTCTGGAGATTTGGGTTCCAATGCCAGCTAAACCACTTGCCTGCTGTGTGACCTTGGACCAGTCACTTAACTTCTCTGTGGCTCAGCTTTCTCTCCTGTAAAATGGGGAGTAAATACCTGCTCTCACTCCCCCTAGCCTGGGAACACCATGTGGGACAGGCACTTATTATCATGTATTCACAATAATAATAATAATGATAGTATTTGTTAACTGCTTAAATATGTTCCAAGCACTGTTCTCAGCACTGGGGTAGATACAAAGTAATCAGATTGTCCCACCTGGGGCTCACAGTCTTAATCCCCATTTTCCAGATGAGGTAACTGAAGCACAGAGAAGTTAAGTGGCTTGCCCAAGGTCACACAGCAGACAAGTGGTGGAGCTGGGATTAGAACCCATGACCTCTGACTCCCAAGCCTGGGCTCTTTCCACTAAACCACGCACCCTAGTGCTAAAAACAGTGCTTGGCATATTGTAAGTGCTTTTAAAATGCTATATTGGTCTAAGTTTTTCCTTGAAGAAAAGAGTCACAGGAAGCTATAAAGGGATAATAATAATGATGATGGCATTTATTAAGTGCTTACTATGTGCAAAGCACTATTCTAAGCGCTGGGGAGGTTACAAGGTGATCAGGTTGTCCCACGGGGGGCTCAGAGTCTTCATCCCCTTTTTACAGATGAGGTAACTGAGGCACAGAGAAGTGAAGTGACTTGCCCAAAGTCACACAGCTGACAATTGGCGTTGCCAGGACTTGAACCCATGACCTCCGACTCCAAAGCCCATGCTCTTTCCACTGAGCCACGCTGCTGGATCCGAGGAAAGGAGAGAGATGTGGTGTGCAATGCTTCAGGAAGGTCAGCCATGCAGCAGCCTGTCGAATAGATTGAACAGGGGAGAGCATCCCCTCTAGACTGTGAGCTCATTCAGGGATTGTCTCTCTTTATTGCCATTCAGTACTTTCCAAGCACTTAGTACAGTACTCTGTACACTGTAAGCACTCAATCAATATGACTGAGTGAATGAATGAATGAATGAATGAATGAATGAATGAGAGGCCGGAGGCTGGGAGACCGGTGAGGAGGCTGTAGGAATAGTCTATGCACAGTATTACTAGAGCTTACACCAGGATGGTAACAGTTTGAGTGGAGAGGAAGGGAGGGACAGAGCTGAAAAGCAGCAAGGCCTAATGGATAGAGCACAAGCCTGGAAATCAGAAGGACCTGAGTTCTATTCTACTTTCAGCTCCACCACTTGTCTGCTGTGTGACTTTGGGCAAGTCACTTCACTTCTCTGTGCCTCAGTTACCTCATCTGCAAAATGGGGATTAAGACTGTGAACCTCATGTTGTACCGGACTGAGTCCAACTTGCTTAGCTTGTATCTACCCCAGCACTTAGTATTGTGTCTGGCAAATAATAAGCACTTAATAAATACCATTTAAAAAATCCAGAAGCTATGCAGAAAAATCAGGCACGATTTGGTAATGGACCAGATATGAGAGTTGAACCTTAGTGGAAGAATCGAGGATGACATCAACGTTGCAGGTTTCTGGGCTGGGGAATATGGTAGTACTGTCAACTGAGTTGGGGAAATTATGGGGAGGAGGGGGTTTAGCAGAATAGATGAGCTCTGTGAAACCCAGGAAAATGATCTGGTTGAAATTTCATTATATGCAATACTATTCTTGTCTATATTACCTAACAGGTCTTCGTTTTCGGATAAACAAGGGCTTCGGCCATGACCTAGGGCCCAGAAGATCACTATTTCACTGTCTGGAGCTCATCCGATGTGCATTTTGAAAAGATCCTTCCTCTCATTTCAAAGACAAGAGTTGAAAGGAAAATGGAAGCCGCATATTTCTAATTCATTTGCATGTAAATAAGAATAATGCCATTTTGGATATATTTTATGAAGTCCAAAGGGCTTTGAGGGCAATTTTAATAGCTTTCAGATGGTCTTTCAGAGTCAAAATGAGGGCATTTTGTTTTTTTCGGAAAATACCTTCTCCAAAATCTTTCAACTCAAAAACTGTATTTACATAACGATCCCTAGGCTTGTGAAAGGAAAACCATCCCCGATGCCCAGTTTTCCAATTCTTTTCATTCCCCTCCATCAGTTTTTAGAGATTAAAGGGAGATTGTTGCAAAGCTTTCAGGGAAACAATGCAAGAATGAATACAGCACTTAACCTTCTGATCAGATGACAGATGCTGCCTGCATTTACCTAACCTATGCTCTGTAGGTCTGATTCATAAAAGCTGCAGATGCAGCCATGAAAAGCAGGTCCTGAGGGAGGGGGTGGGTCACCCCTTTTTTGTTGTTTTGTTTCTATCACCTGTAAGGGAATCATCAAAATTCACCATATGTTCATGTGAGATGACGCTGTATATTTTTAGAAAGTTTGAAAAGGGAGATAGCCAAAATATTTGTACTGCTCAGCAGACAGCATGTTTCACATTGAATGGTAAGGAGAAGATGGGAGAAGGGGAGATGGGGGAGATTTAAGACAAGGATGCAGACTGAAACAGTTAAAATGTTCACTGGTGTGGGCAAGTAATAGGCCATGAGGGGGAACACCTCTTGAAGCTTAAATCTTTACAAATATCATCATCATCATCATCAATCATATTTATTGAGCGCTTACTATGTGCAGAGCACTGTACTAAGCGCTTGGGAAGTACAAATTGGCAACATATAGAGACAGTCCCTACCCAACAGTGGGCTCACAGTCTAAAAGGGGGAGACAGAGAACAAAACCAAACATACTAACAAAATAAAATAAATAGGATAGATATGTACAAGTAAAATAAATAAATAAATAAATAAATAAATAAATAAATAAAGAGTAATAAATATGTACAAACATATATACAGGTCCTGTGGGGTAGGGAAGGAGGTAAGATGGGGGGATGGAGAGGGGGACGAGGAGGAGAGGAAGAATACTTACTTACAAATACTTACATTGGGTTTCCACGCTGATATCTCTCGCCATACAAAAATTGCCACCTGGCTCAAAGCTGGATCAGAAAAGATAGACCAACTCTAGTAGCTTATTTTTCTTTTCCAACAGTGGAAAATTACAGATGAGGTAATTGAGACACAGAGAAGTTAAGTGATGGAGCTGGGATTTGAACCCAGGTCTCCAGAATCCCAAGTACTGTGCTCTTTACGCTAGGTCATGCTGCTTCCCCAAAAATGTGAAGGCATCTAACCTGAATCAGAGGTAGCCCCTGTGTGAACAGGGATCTGAGAGGAGAACACAATGTCTCTAAAGCAAGGAGAGGGGAGTGAAGGGCCCCCTCAGTGAAACGCTCTAGGTGATAGTTCCGGTGGATGTCTCTAGCAGTGTAAAGACAGTAACATCGTACGGAGCAAGAGGAGCTGACCAATTTTCCCTACCTCAGGGTAGCCCAAAGTTTAAAGCTGGTCTGGTGATGTGCAAATCAATATGGTCTAGAGGGTAGGACATGGGTCTGGGAATCAGAATGGACCTGGGTTCTAATCCTGACTCTACCACTCATCTACTGGGTGAACCCCGCACAAGTCACTTCGCTTCCCTGTGCCTCAGTTACCTCATCTATAAAATGGGAGTTGAGACTGTGAACCCCATGTGTTACATGGACTGTGTCCATCCTGATTATGTTGTATCTATCCCAGTGTTTGTATAGTGCCTGGCACATAGTACGTGCTTAGCAAATACCATGACCTCTCCTCCCCACCACCACCTCAAAACTGTACCTGGAAGCCTGCAGACCAATCAACACAACTTCCAGAGCCTGAAATGGAGAAAAATATGAATCTGACCTTCCACAGAGGAACCAGTGCTCAATGAGATTTTTCTCATGGGTTTGTTTCTTGGTACTTTGTTTTTGTGCGGTGTCTATCTTGAAATAAACAGGATAGATAAGGTCTATTTTCAGGATATGAAATACCCTAAACACATATAGATGAGCTGTTAAACCAACAAAAATATCTCTAAGACCAAGCCAGCTTTGCTATGTAAATGCTTTCAAGCTCTGGCCCAACCTTCCTGCCCAATAACTCTGGATAACTCTCTGTTGACTGTCCGAGTATCTATTGCATATGTCAGGCGAGCACAGCACCTAGGTGACATATGCATTAGGCACACAGTGATAGCAAATAGGACCTTGCTTTAGTCTGTCAGGAAAGGAAAATTACCTACAAGGAATAAAATATAAGGTTGCCATGTGACCATATTACACTGCAAAATCATGTGTCACATGGTGATAAAATGAGAATTGAAATGCTGGGACAGCAAAGCCAGCCACCTGGCCCCTGTGCCTATAAATTTTTTCTCTGAACATTATCACTTGCCTGAATCCTTTACCTGTGATGAAGGATTCTTTTCAATAAGGTAGCTGCATCCCAAAACAATCACACACACACACACAAAACCAATCAGTGGTACCGTATGTAGAGCACTGTACTAAGTCCTTGAGAGAATACAATACAACAGACTTGGTAGAGATGTTCCCTGCTCACACAAACACAATCACATATTTCCTCCTCATTTTCTCATGGAATTCTGTTTGAGCAGGTTTTCATATATAATAGATAGATCATCTGCTTCTGGAAACTTTTCAAGAAGAAAAAAACTTTCAGTTCATTACCAATTTATTTTAATACACGGTGTCTCCCAATCGAAAAACAATGCCGAAATTCCATAGGCTTGTCATAAATGGGCTACTGAGAAAGATGAACTCTAGTTCACTAGAAAAACTTGTTCTAGTTTTTCTCATGGGCACATATCAGTTATGTGTCTCTGAATGTGGGGGTGGGGGGTTGGATATTTTATAGTTCATATAACTGGTGTTTATTCGGGTAATAGTGTGAAATGAAGAGCACCTGGAACTGAAGAGAGGCTAGAATCACCAAATGATCTTTCAAAGAGGATCAAAGGAGTTTATGGGTGGGAACCATATCTATTTACCCTATTTTACTCTCGCAAGCACCTAGAACAGTACTCTGTACTGGGTCAGCACTCAGTAAATAACATTGGATTGATTGAAAGGGGGTTAAACATGTAACAGCAGAACATCCAGGCCACTAATGATCTGTGATCTAAAATTAAAGCAAAACCCTGCACCATGACAGAAAATTCTGTATTGTTTTTGATAATGAAATTCTATCTTGGACTCTCTGGAAGGGTTCTCCCTGCCAGTGAGCCATTTCATCTGAAGCAGTTAATCTGAAGTATTGAAAGGCAGATGCATCACTTAAAGCCTCCTACATGTACTGCTGCCTTTCCTGAGATTTGCATAAATGCCGACTGTGCTACCTGAAAGCATTCTTGCCCTGATTTATGGGTGTGTTTGTGGCACTCACATCATAAATCATCTCCTCTAGGACACTTCTGTTCTGGTATTTATTGACCAAAGACAACTTGTGTTAAGAATGTTTTGAGATCTTGCCAGATATCCACTAGGGAATTCGGGAGGGAACGCATAGTCCTCAGGTGAATGAAAATCAGCAAGCCCTTGATTCTGCTGTTGGGGTGAATATTTTATCAGGGGGTGTTACTGTCCTTTTGTATTAAAAGAGGTTTATGTCTTCATATGGATCTATCTACCACCTAGTCAATTCATTAGGAGAAATGAAAACAAGTGCTGCAAAGGACGTCTATCCTAAAGCATCACAGACAAAAGCTCTTGCAAGAGAGAATTTGAGCTTTTTCTCTGAGTTATGCCTTCAGGATCATAGGGTCTGTCTACTATGGCAATTCAGCACTCCCCATCTGCTTCAAGTTTCGAAGTTTCAATCATTTCACTGTTAGATCTGAGGAAGAATTAGGGAAGCAGTTTACATCACTCATGTTCACACAAAGAGAGGAAAGGGGAGGTGAGAGAAGAGCGAGAGGAAAAGCAAAAAAAAAAAAGAAAGTTGAGAAAGAAATACAAAGAGCCAGGGTAAGAGAGAGCAAGAGATATATAGATATTTATCTATAGATAGATATCTATATATCTATAGATAGATATCTGCATATCTATCTATAGATATATGGAATAGATCTAGAGAAAGAGAGAGAGAGACAGAAGGGGTAGAGGCAGAAAGGGGAGAAAGAGGGGAGAAAGAGAGAAAGAGAAAGGAGAAAAGACAGTGTTCAACACCAAGAAAGTTTCCATTTAAACAGCACTGCCATTTCTAGTGGACATATGCTTTAGAACACAATCCTGAATGAAAAGCACAAATAAAACTAGTGGTTGCCTAGAATTAAGGCTTAGGTGTCGATCCAGTGGAAAACGAGTCGTTGTAAACCTTTAACTTTTTTTCTCTCCTTTCACTCTTCAATCAATTATTATTTATTTTGTAGCTTAATGGGCTAATTATGTTTATGTGTTCTTTTTAGAAGAAATCACTTCAGTTGGAAGTAAATGTTTTTTGTCTTTTTTCTCATGGGCATATATTAAAAATGTGTCTCTGGGCATGGGGTGTTTGGAGGTTTTCTAGGTCATTTAATTGGTGTTAATTCAGGTAATAGTTATTAATTTTGGGTTAATGTGAAAAGGAGCAACTGGAGCCGAAGGGAGACTAGAAAGAGAAGCAGTGTAGTGTAATGGATAGAGGACAGATCTGAGAGTCAGAAGGACCTGAGTTCTAATCGCAGCTCTGCCACTTGTCTGCTGTATGACCTTGGGCAAGTCACTCAATTTAATAATAATAATAACAATAATGGTGGTATTTGTTAAGTGCTTACTATGTGCAAAGCACTGTTTTAAGCGCTGGGGGGGGATACAAGGTGATCAGGTTGTGTCACGGGGGGCTCACAGTCTTAATCCCTATTTTACAGATGAGGTAACTGAGGCACAAAGAAGTTAAGTGGATTGCCCAAGGTCACACAGCTGACAAGTGGCAGAGCTAGGATTCGAACCCATGGCCTCTGATTCCCAAGCCCGCGCTCTTTCCACTGAGCCACGCTGCTTCCACTCACCTCATCTGTAAAATAAGGATTAAGGCAATGAGTGTTATGTGGGTCAGAAACTGTCCCCAATGTGATTAACTTGCATCTGCCCAACTCCTAGTACAGTGACTGGCAAATAGTAAGCACTTAACAAATCCCACAATTATTACTATTAGTTTAATGACCGTGGCGGCAGTGCAATGTATGGGATGATTTGTTTGATAATGGGCAGCAAGGCACATACAAAAATCACTTTTCAGATCAAAAGCGTTAGGCTTCTTGGCCTTTAGCTCATCTTATCTCTAGTAGTTACTTCTTCATAGCAGAATTCAGTTCCATCATTTCCTTGTGACAAAAGATTAAAAATATGTTTCTAGTTTAAAGGAGCAAATTGGAAATTTCTCCCCACAGTTGTGCTGTATTCTCCCAAGTACTTATTACAGTGCCCTGCACACAGTAAACACTCCATAGATACAATTGATTGATTGATCGAAAGCAAAAGGATATTTTCTTGAAGCAGATAGCCCGCTTGGGAGAATTGAATGGGAACCCCACATTGTGCCAGTTAAAGCAAGTGGAATCAGGTTTTACACTCTTCCCACATCCAGATCTCATGATTTCACAGTCATTCTGGGCACTGCATATATGTTGTGAATAGGAACTATGTTGATAGCAGAAGTCATTGGTGGTCTGATGCTATTAAAAAATCTATGGTTGGATGGGTTGGGGACCTATGCCAAATTTGGTCCCTCCAACCTCTCCCCAATTTTCCCCTCTCTATTTCATTTCCCAAGAATCTGATTCTTTCCAATCAGCCTCCCTCTATGAGCCAATTCTGTGTCCCTCTTGAACTGATTGATATTTTTGGACTGCACAGCTTTCTGTGGGAATGGTGTCCTTATTAAGTGATGGATCTATTTTCAAGGTTTGTATGATTCCCTTCTTCTCTGAGGCTGTTGATCTGAATTTAAATATCATAAATTCAGCTTCTCCTTTAGATGTTTCAGCAGACTAAGAAGATGGCAGGTTAACATCAAGTGGAAAACATGGGTATCTCAATGTCTTCTCATGATCACAGCCATTTTACAGCTCAAGGCTGAAAACACAAAGGAACTTTTAGGTGAAGACAAAAAATGGAAACTGTGCATTAGAGAGGTGAGATTTCCAAAAGGATAGAGATGACAGAAAGTGTAAGGTTGTCAAAAGGCCACCAATTTTCCCTCTGTGATCATTGCTGAACATGTTCTAATACAACTTACCTCGCTCCCTGGCAAGTGGAAAGTTTAATTAATTAGTGCTTTTCTAGCACTTTGAGATCCACGGATTATAAAATGGGCCGAAGTGCAAAGTATCAGGAATACTCATTATTTAATTTAATGATTTATGAAGATCCCATCACCATAGCAACAGAGCACTATTTATAAAAATTAAGGACATAAATTATAAATAACAATATTATTACAAGCAGAAGGGTCCAGAACCTCTCAATCAGAAGAGAATAATTTCCAGATGGAAAAATCACTGTTTGCATCACATATGGAGAGGCCATTAAGTAATTTTCATTTGCATGGTGTTCCTGAGTGGGGAAATTCTCTCACTAGGAGGGTCAAGACCAAAATTTTGTTCCATTTACAGAGGTGTCAGTCTTTTTGGATTTTTAAGCCATGATATGAAATCTGAAGAGTTAAAGAGAGGAGGTGAGAGAGGGGGACATTGGAAATAGTAGTAGATAAACAAGGGAATTGTACAACCCCAAGCACTTGGCACTCAGTAAGGGCTCAGTAAATACTACACCACTGTCTGAACTTCTGCCAGGCATTCCACTGAAAAGTAGAACAAGGTTGGAAAGATCAAAGCTATTCTTCAACCACGAGGACAGACTTTCTCTTCCATTAATTGTAACGTGCACAAAAAGCCTTCCTGCTTTAGCTCCTTCCGGAGGTCATCTTCTTCAATAAGTCAGTCATTTGTACTTATTGAGTGCTTAAAGTGTGCACTGTACTAAGCTCTTGGGAGAGTACAATACCACATTTTGGTGGACATGCTTCCAGCCCACAGTGAGCTTACAGTCTAGGGGGGTGAAATAATGCTAACGCTGAGTACAGAGAGTTTTTTAAATTATTTTTTAAGGTATCTGTTAAGTGGGCACAAGCTAATTAGTTTGGACATAGTCCCAGTCTAACACAGGGCTCACAGTTTTCATCCTCATTTTACAGATGAGAGAACTGAGGCACAAAGAAGTGAAGTGACTTGCCCTAGGTCCCACAGCAGGCAAGTGGCAGACCCGGGATTTGAGAGTTACTGACTCATAGATAAGCAAAAACACTTCTGGGTTTGACAACAACAAAAAAATGGGAGTGCTGCTGTAGATGTTATCCACAGAACCACGTGGAACTTTGTCCCAAGTAAAATCATTATCCAAATGGACAGTGCTTTGCACATAGTAAGTGCTTAATAAATGCCATTATTATTATTATTATCATTATTAAATGGGGGTTTACTTCTATTAAAGATGCTTTATAAGCTATGAGGTTAATCAAAGCATATTCTAGGCAATGAGAATGAATCAAATGTTTACAAAATATAATTACTTGTGCTTGTCTTGACAAAGAAAATTATCTCAGTATAGTGCCAGTTCTAATGTATGCACTTGCATACATTTGAAGAGCGTAAATTCTCCACACACTGAAGCCTGTATTGATCAAAAAAAAAAGAAGAATGCAACTGAGCGGTGTTGTTTTCCCCTTGAGTTTGCTGTCAAATGACTGGAGGTGTGAACTCTGCAATTTAAAAAGGAAAATGTCAAACTACAGCAAATATTTGTGAGCAGATGGGTGGATAGTGCAGGAGCCGATTCACATGAGGGAATCAGGCTGAGGTATAGGGAAAAAGAATGCTTTCCCCATAAGGTCATCTGGTCAGCAGATGTCAGGAGCAGGGCCTGCTTAGAGGGGCAGGGGAGGTGAGGGGGTTCATTTTAAGGTATTTTAAATTCAGGAGGTTTCATTCTTCCTTTTGGTCTCCCTTCTTACACCTTGGCTAATAAAAAAAAGTTTATGATGTAACACCTCCACTTTATGCATCACCTATTTTTTCTTACAAAGGAATAAAAGCTCATGGCTGCTTAAGGTGTGTCCAATTCTCCTCCAGGACAGGGGAGATCTGGCTACCTGCCATGTTTTTACAGAAAGTGGAAGGGTATTTCCACTCCAGGCTGGAACCGCTGTGTCTTATGACTGAATCTTAGGCTCTCCAGTAGGTTGTTTGCAAGGAAAGCCAACTGGGGAAATGAAGGGAGTTGGGATTGTGGATAATTTTGTCAAGAGTTCCACGTCCAACTGTTTGCTGCCCCTCCAACAGTTCTCAGTGTGTAAGAGAGAGGCACAGTGAAGAAGCGCTGACTGGGTGATAGTTCATGTTCATTTAACAACTTCCCAAGATAATATATTATCTCCCCACTTCATATCACCCACTGCCACTTCAGCACTTCTGCAACAATTTAGCACTTAATAATAATAATGATGACAGCATTTATTAATCGCTTACTATGTGCAAAGCACCGTTCTAAGCTCTGGGGAGGTTACAAGGTGATCAGGTTGTCCCACAGGGGGCTCAGAGTCTTCATCCCCATTTTACCAATGAGGGAACTGAGGCACAGAGAAGTGAACTGACTTGCCCAAGGTCACACAGCTGACAAGTGGTGGAGCGGGATTTGAATCCATGACCTCTGACTCCAAAGCCCGTGCTCTTTCCACTGAGCAACACTGCTTACACCTACGTGGAGCAGCTCCCCTTCTGGATTGCAATTCATTAATTAATTCATTCAAATTCATTGAGTTCTTACAGTGTGTAGAACACTGTACTAAGCACTTGGGAAATACAAGTTGGCAACATATAGAGACGGTCCCTACCCAACAACGAGCTCACAGTCTAGAAAGCAGAGATCATTTCCACTAATCTTACTGTACTCTCCCAATCTCTAGAACAATGCTCTACACAGAGCAGGCAATCAATAAAGCCTATTAATGGATTGATTGATTCAAAAATTCCTTCAAGTGTGTGTGTGTGTGTGTGTGTGTGTGTGTGTGTGTGTGTGTGTGTGTGTGTGTGTGTGTGTATAGGGTGGTGGGGTGAATAAGAGAAGCAGCGTGGCTCAGTGGAAAGAGCACTGGCTTTGGAGTCAGTGGTCAAGGGTTCAAATCCCGGCTCTGCCAACTGTCAGCTGTGTGACTTTAGGCAAGTCACCTAACTTCTCTGGGCCTCAGTTACCTCATCTGTAAAATGGGGATTGACCGTGAACCCTCCGTGGGACAACCTGATCACTTTGTAGCCTCCCCAGTGCTTAGAACAGTGCTTTGCACATAGTAAGTGCTTAATAAATGCCATTATTATTATTAGGGGAAGCAGCATGGCTCAGTGGAAAGAGCGAGGGCTTGGGAGTCAGAGGTCATGGGCTCGAATCCAGGCTCTGCCACTTGTCAGCTGTGTGACCTTGGGCAAGCCACTTAACTTCTCTGTGTCTCAGTTACCTCATCTGTAAAATGGGGATTAAGACTGTGAGCCCCAAGTGGGACAACCTGATCACCTTGTAGCCCCCCCAGGGCTTAGAACAGTGATTTGCACATAGTAAGCGCTTAACAAATACCACCATTATTATTACTGGAGTAAAGGGTTATACTATGATAAGAAATCCAAGGTCCCCAAAAAATTGACCAATGAACGCCATTCCCTTGGCCCTTGTCCTTGAGCAGGGATTGAAGGGTGTGTGTAAGTGTTTGTGTGTGTGTATGTGTAGTTTGCCAAATCAGTCAATCAATCAATCATATTTATTGAGCGCTTACTGTGTGCAGAGCACTGTACTAAGCACTTAATGCTAAGTTGATATTTGTAGTGTTGTTTATGCGTCCAGCCAGTTGCTTCCCATTGGACAGCACCACCGCCACCCTCCCACCCAGTCCCCCAAAACCTGCTCTTCAGTGCAGCAAGTATTTCCTTTGAAGATTTTGCCTGCACTCACTTTTTAATGGTATTTGTTAAGCTCTTACTATGTGCCAAACACTGTACTAAGCGCTGGAGTAGATGCAAGACAATCAAGTTGGAAACAGTCCATGACTCACAGGGGGTTCACAATATTACTCTTCATTTTACAGATGAGGTAACTGAGGCACAGAGAAGTTAAGTGACTCACCTAAGGTCACACAGCAGACATGTGACAGAGCCAGGTTAGGACCCAGGTCCTTCTGACTTCAAGCCCCATGGTCTATCCACTAGGCAATGCTGCTTCTCTCTGACCATGCTGCTTCTCTCATTTCCTCCACAGTGCTTGGTAAATAGATATTTAAGGTACTTCAACCTGGATATGATTTATAGGTGGGGTAGATTGATAGCTCTTTTTGTAATTTATTTCCTGGTTTTCTTTATCTTAAAATAAAAATTTACAAAAGTTGATACAGTGCTTTGTTTTTCACTGAGGATAAACTACCCATCTTTCAGATAAACATTTATTTAGACAAAGATTTTATTAATTATATATGATTTCTTAATTTTCAGCAAAAACATTCTGAAGAGCCTCTCAGAACAAAATCACATTATTCTGAAGAATTATTAATCAAAGAGTCCTCTCTATGCAGTATAACTTTGGGTCAATCACTCCAGTTGCCTTAATAGAAGGAGCAAGGGCTAGGAAGTCATGAGAGCTGAGTTTTGATACCAGCTCCACCACTTGACTGCTGTGTGACCTTGGGCAAGTCATTTAACTTCTCTGTGTTTCAGTTTCCTCATCTGTAGAAATGTGGATAGAACACCTGTTCTCCCTCCACTGAGCCTCATATAGGACAGGGATTATGCCTAAAAATCTGCCTATATTGTATATTCCCCAGTTCTTAGTTGAGTGTTTAATAAATATTATTATTATCATTACCAAATCATCAGCATCCAAACAAACCATTCTAGACTCATCTTAATAAATTCTTCTATTCTGATATTTTTATTATGGAATTTATTAAGGACTTCATGTGTGCCAAGCCCTGTAAGAAGAACTGGGCTAAACACTGGAAAATCAGAGCAAACACAGTCCTATCAATCAATCAATCAATCAATCAATCAATCATATTTATTGAGCACTTACTATGTGCAGAGCACTGTACTAAGCGCTTGGGAAGTACAAATTGACAACATATAGAGACAGTCCCTACCCAACATTGGGCTCACAGTCTAAAAGGGGGAGACAGAGAAAAAAAAACCATACTAACAAAATGAAATAAATAGAATAGATATGTACAAGTAAAATAAATAAATAAATAGAGTAATAAATATGTACAAACATATATACATATATACAGGTGCTGTGATCCCATATAAGGATCACCTAATCTAAATTTAGGGGGAACAGGAATCTTATTCCTGCTTTACAGATGAGGAAACGTGGGCATAAAGGGGATAGAAAGCTACAATAAGGCTACAAAGCCTTAGTGAAGGCACGTCTCCTCCAAGAGGCCTTCACTGACTAAGCCCTTATTTCTTCTTGGAGGAGATGTGCCTTAAATAAAGTTTTTTATTTATGTACATATTTGTAAATTATTTATTTCTATTGATGTCTGTCTCCCCCTCTAAATTGTAAGCTTGTGTGGGCAGGGATTGTGTCTGTTATATGTCTATGTTTTACTCTCCCAAGTTCTTAGTACAGTGCCTTGCACACAGAAAGCACTGGATAAATGTGAATGATTGATTGATGGATTCATATAGAATGGATTTTTCTCTAGTGCTTCAGACAGAGCATGGCACACTGCAGTGTTTACAGTAAATAATTACGATGCTGGTGCTATATGTGGAGATCTCCAAGGGATGAGCTGCCATTCTCCCCAATCAATTCACATATCAGCTCCGTCAGAGGTGAAAGGCATTAACAATTTATGTGGTGTTACAGAGGAGAGTGTTGGAGAGTAGGGAATGTATTGCCTCCTTCTAGTAAAATTGCCCAAGCTCTTGGTGCACTGTGTTGCACCCAGTGGACACTCAATAAATAGCAATATTATTACTTCTACTACTACTACTATTAAATGGATGGTCCTCTAGGCTGTAAGCTCCTGGAGGTCAGGGAGCATGTCCATGATAATGATGATGATGATGGCATTTGTTAAGCACTTACTATGTGACAGGCACTTTTTTTAAGCGCTGGGGTAGATACTAGCAAATCAGGTTGAGCACAGTCCCTGTCCCATGTGGGGCTCACCATCTCGCCTTTATTGCACTGTACTATCCCCAAGTGCTTAGTACAGTGCTCTGCACAAAATAAATGGTTAATGAATAGCATTGATTAATTTTTTAAAGGTATTTGTTAAATGCTTACTATGTGCCAAGCACTGGACTAATTGCTGGGGTAGATACAAGGCAATCAGGTGGACACAGTCCATGTCCTGCATGTAATTCTCAGGTTTAATCCCCATTTTACAGATGAGGCAATTGAGGCACAGAGGAGTTAAGTGAGTCACCCAAGGTCAGGCAGCAGAAAGGGGGCAGCAGCCGGATTAGGACCCAGGTCCTGTGACTCCTAAGTCTGTGCTCTTTCCACTAGGTCATGATGCTCTTCCATGGATTGATTCTTTGGGAGCAGCAAACCAGCTTCAAAGTACTACCAGGTTAGGGTCCATTCAGTGGATGGGTCATTGTGAAATATCAAAATGGAGGAAAAGGATTGTAAGAATCAGCACCTGGAGGAAAGCAAGAGGTTTGCTCCCCTCTAAGTCTGTCAGCTCGTTGTAAGTACGGAATGTGACTACCTACTCTGTCGCTTAGTACAGGGATTTGCACACAGTAAGCACTCAATAAATAAGATTGAATGACTGAACTGTACTCTCCCAAGTGCTTAGTGCAGTGCTCCGCACATAGTAAGTGCTCATTTATTACCACTGATTGATTGACTGACCTATTGATTGATTTGTCTAACATGGATGCTGAGTGACTCTCTGAAACCATTTCCTGACACTTGGGCAAAGGGCCAGTAGCACCCCAAACACGGCACTGTTCAGTGAGCCACCAGAAAACATAAGCAAAGCAAACTTCAGGTGAAAAGAGATCAAAACACTTTAAAGCTGCAACTGCAAGGTTCTGTCTCCTGAGGGAATGATCTCACAGCTCAAGGAGGGGAAACTGTGGAATCAAAAGGTGACATGGTTGCCAGAAGTTTCACTGTGAGTGAGTGGCAGACCGCAGACCAGAAACCAATATCTCTATCATTCAGTAACATGTGTTGGCTGGCAGAACAGGCAGTACTTAGAGAAGGTCTATTTTTACAGCATTTTCCATGAATTCCACGTTAAAAGGAGGAGGACAGAACCGTATTGGATGCTTTCATAGGCAGTAAGGTCTCCATTTTGTTGTTTGATTTTGTGCACCCTACGGCCTTCCGTGGTCAATATCAATGACCTACTCTCAGTTGGCCAGGAGCATTCCAGTGATGCCTATCACTAAATGGAGTTTCTGAGACTTCTGGGGCCACCACCGGGTGACATATTTTGAATCAATCAATCTATTAGTGATATTTTTCGTGCACTTACTGTCTGCAGAGTACTGTACCAAGCCCTTGGGAGAATACAATACAACAGAGTTGATAGACACATTCCCTGCCCACAATGAGCTTACTATCCACAGCGGTGGACAGACATTAAATAACTAAATTAAAGCTACGTATATTAGTGTTCTGCGGCCAAGTGTGGAGTGAATAGCAAGTGCCCAAAGGGAACTGGTCCAAGTGCAGGGATGATGCAGAAGGGAGAGGGAACTGGGGAAAAGCGGGCTTAGTCAGGGAGGACCTTTTGGAGAAGACATTAATGAGGCTTCGTAGAGGGGGAGAGGGGTAGTCTGTCATATATGGAGGAGGAGGGAGTTTCCAGCCAGAAGGAGGACATGGTAAAGGGGCCACATTGAAGTGAAGGTTGGCAGCTGAAGTTCACTTTCTCTTCCTCTTCCCTATCTGCAGAAAAGCATAGTTAACCTGAAAGACAACCAGGCTAATGTCCAACTGCCTTCTGGACTGATCCAACTCTAATCAATCAATCAATCAATCATATTTATTGAGCACTTACTGTGTGCAGAGCACTGTACTAAGTGCTTGGGAAGTACAAGTTGGCAACATATAGAGACAGTCCCTACCCAACAGTGAGCTCACAGTCTAGAAGGGGGAGACAGAGAACAAAACCAAACATATTAACAAAATAAAATAAATAGAATAGATATGTACAAGTAAAATAAATAAATAAATAGAGTAATAAATATGTACAAACATATATACATATATACAGTGAGTGGGCAACCTGTAGGCATCCAAGGCAATGCAATATCAATTGTCTATGTGATGAACAAACACATGGAAACATATTATACAATCTAAGGTGGTCCAGAACAGCCATTTCATACCTCCCATGGCATCTGACCCTATTTCATTTGTAAAATTGAATCATGAGTCTTTACTACCCAACCCCAATCTACAAATGTTTATTCCATACAGCCAATCCAACTCAAATTACAAGGAATGAGAACTAACCCTTTATCTTCTCTTAAGCCATATTGACTGATATTAGATAACTGCATGACTGTACCATAATATCTTGTTAGTACTTGTTAAGCACTGATGATATGCCAAGAACTGTACTGGGGTAGATACAAGCTAATCAGGTTGTACACAGTCCCTGTCCCATATAGGGCTCACAGTCTTAATCTCCATTTTACAGTTGAGGTGACTGAGGCATAGAGAAGTTAAGCGACTTGCCAAAGGTCACACAGCAGACAAGTGGCAGAGCCAGGATTAGCACTCAGGTCCTTCGGACTCCCAGGACCACGCTCTATTTACTAAGCCACGCTGCTTCTTATAATATGTTGAATGAACAAAGGTTGTTGATATTTTGCATTTGCTTCACTTCAAGCTCTTCCTTCAATTTGCCCAAAATAGGTTGGAATTGCAAGAGAAGTAAATAAGAAAATCAAAGGCCCTAAAGTCAGTCAGTCAGTCAGTCAGTCAGTCAATCGGATTTATTGAGTGCTTACTGTGTACAGAGTATTGTACTAAGCGCTTGGGAGAGTACAATATAAAAGTATAACGGAAACATTTCCTGTCCACAACAAGTTTACAGTCCAGACAGGGAGACAGACATTAATATAAATAAATAAAATTACGGATAGGTATAAAAATGTTGTGGGGCTGGGAGGTGAGATGAGTAAAGGGAGCAAGTCAGGTGCCACAGAAGGGAGTGAAAGAAGAGGAAAGAAGGACTTAGGGAAGAACTCTTGGAGGAGATGTGCCTTCATCAAAGCTTTGAAGAAGAGGAGAGTAATTGCCTGTTGGATATGAAGAGGGAGGACATTCCAGGACAGAGGCAGGATGTGGGAGAGAGGTCAGCAGTAAGATAGATAAGATTGAGATACAATGAGTAGGTCAGTCTTGGAGGAGCAATGTGTGCAGTGTGGTCTGGGTTGACAAGAGAATTCTGAAAGTGGCTGTAGTCCCCTTAGGTGTGGTGGGCTCAACTCAGCCCAATCCCTCCTGGCCAATGGCAAGCCTCTTCCTCTCCAGGGACATTAACTTCAATTGGGATGACTTCTACAAGTGATAGATTGGAAAGCTTGAGTTTGCCAGAGCTGTGGCTTTGAACTATTCATCACAGTAGCACAGTTCCAATGCCCCCTCCTACATCACCTCAATACTCTCCTACATCAACCCAGCCCGCGTGCTTCCCTCATCTCATGCCAGCCTTCTCACTGTGCCTCTACCCCATCTACCTCACCACCAATCCCTCACCCACATCCTGCTTCTGGCTTGGAATGCCCTCTCTCCTCCTCAAATCTGACAGACAACTACTCCCCCCACCCCCCACCCAACTTCAACGACTTATTGAAGGCGCATCTCCTCCAAGAGGCCTTCCCTGACTAAGCCCTCCTTTCCTCTTCTCCCACTCCCTTCTTCATCACCTGGCTCCCTTTATTTCCCCCTCCCAATCCCCCAGCACATATGTACATATCTGTAATTTATTTATATTAATATCTGTCTCCCCCTCTAGACTATAAGCTTGTTATGGGTGGGGAATGTGTCCTTTTATTTTTGTATTGTACTCTCCCAAGTGCTTAGTACAGTGCTGTGCACACAGTAAGCTTTCAATAAATACAATTGAGTAAAAGGAATGAATTCCATCCTGTATCCTGGCATGTATTTATTCCCCTGTGTCTATTACTCGAATCTGTTCTATCACCCTTAACTATGGCATTTGGGGCAGTATATGTCTACTGCCCTCCCATTAAATTTCAAGGGTTTCAAGGGTAGGGACCCTCACTAATTTGATCACTCTTGTATATTTCTTCAAGCACCTTCTACAGTGCTTTGTACCCAGCAGGTGGTCAACAAATACCGGTATTCCTTAACACTCATTAAGTACCAAAGTACGATGCTATGTGCAGGGGTAGACACAGTCCATACAGAGCTCACCACCTAAGACGTTGGGAGAGTAAGTATTTTGTTTCCATTTTACAGATTAGGAGAGTGTAAGATTCTTTTTTATGGTACTCATAGAGTACTTACTCGGTCCCAGGCAGTGTGCTAAGTGCTGGGGCAGATACAAGCTAGTCAGAGTGGACACAGTCCATGGACTGTCCCACATGGGGCTCATAGTCTTAATCTCCATTTTACAAATGAGGGAAATGAGGCAGAGAGAAGTTAAGTGACTTGCCTAAGGTCACTCAGCAGACAAGCTGCAGGGCTGGGATTAGAATGCAGTTCCTTTCAACTCCCAGATCCAGGCTCTGTCCACTAGGCCACACTGCTTCATGTGGACATGGAAATGTCACTTCTCTATTTAATACTTTCCAAGATCTTAAGACAATGTCTCCCCGTGTCTCTTTAAAGAGGAGAACCTAAGCACTGAGGAGAGATGGTAGCTTAATTTGATGCTCTTGGCAATGAAATTTTGGAATCTATCAGTCAACACCCCCTGGTGCCTCTGCTCTCCACAGCTGGACAGTTTCTTAATTTACAATGAGAGGAGGGGGTTTAGAGAGGCTAGCACGTGGAAACATGCAGAAAGGAATATTTCCAAGAGCTACAGGCCTGCAGGTGCAGACATGATTCAAAGCAGCACCACTGTAGGTCTGAAACAATAAACACAACCAAAGTGCTGAAAATAACAGATCCTGAGCCAAACTCGAAAGAAGGAGACGAAAAATAACACAGAAGATAAAACTGGGATGTCAGAGACCACACAAACTCACCTGCTCCTCAGTTGTCATTCCTGAGGGAGGAAGACTTCATACTCGCCAGAAGGGTGGGAGTGGAGAAGCTACTTGAAATAAAAATCCTTCTTGTGAGTAAAGTGGGACACGCTACCAGGACTTTGGGCACTGTAAGGTCAGTTCTGAAACAAAATAAGAAATTAGACCAAGGTGAGGGAGAACTGACAGAAAACTTTAAGACTCTTCAGCACAGGAATAGGGAAAGCTGAGAGGGAGCTTGATTGAAATGTACCAAATCAAGGTGGTTTTGGACAGGACAGACATAGGATTGTTGTTCACCGAATGCCGCAGTGTCAACATGAAGGGGCACTCACAGAAGCTTAAAGGTGGTACCTTCAAAACAAATGAAAGGAAACACTTCTTCACACAGTGGGTGGCAAGTTAATTGAATTTCGTATCAGAGGAAGCTGGGCAGAAAGAAAATGTCAGTAAGCTCAAGAAAGAATTGGATAAATTTATTATGGAGTGGTGCATAATAGGTTTTTAAAGGAAACAGCTAGCGGTGTTAGAGGGAATATTAGAAGTGTAGAAGGGCCACACTTACTCTCTAGAAAGGATGTCCAGGAAGACAACCATCTATTTGTTGCCAAATTGTGCTTTCCAAGCACCTAGTACAGTGCTCTGCACACACTAAATGCTCAATAAATATGATTGAATGAATGAATTGAATTAATGAATAATTGTTCCTCCCAGCATCCTCTGGTGCCACTTTCAGGATGCAGAAGACTGATTTGGATATACTATGGGTTAGACCAGGATGACACTGCTTAAGATCTTATGCTATTTAGTCTAACCATAATAAAGCCAATTGAACACAATCTCTTAAGTTAATAATCACTAGGAATATAGGGCTAGAGATTTGTGAAAAAGAAACGGTCTTTCCAGCACTTGATGAGACAGAATCTCCCCACACCTGAAAAATTCCTGGAACTAAGTTAGGGGATTGGGAACATGTGAAGTATTACATAGTACCCTAATGCATCTTCTCAAAGTGCCTAATTTACTGTTAGAAAGAAACTCAGATATTGGGAGATTCGAACTCATTTTCATGGAATACGCTAAGAAATGGCCAAAAGTGGCAAGTTTTCTGAGTCCCAGAAAAGATTTAGAGAGTATAAGCTCCTTGAGGGCAGAGATCATTTCACTCTGTTATTGTATATTTCCCAAGCTCTTGGTAGAGGTACGACACCCAGTGGGTACTCAGTAAATTTTACTATTTACTGACTATTCCTTCAAAGCCTTATTAAGATCACATCTCCCCCAAGGGACCTTCCCTGATTAAGTCTTCTTTCTCCAGCTCACTCTCCCTTCTGTGTCACCATGCGCTTGGATTTGTACCCTTTGAATACCTGATATTCACCATACTTTCAGCCCCACAGCACTTATGTACATATTCATAATTTATTTATTTATATTAACATCTACCTCCCCTTCTAGTCTGGGTCCCTTGTTGCATTGCACTCTCCCAAGCACTTAATATATTTCTCTGCAGATAGCAAGTACTTAATAAATAACATTGATTGCTGGATTGATTACTAATCATCATCATTATCATCATCATATCACAACTAGGCTCTTCTCCTGAAATTTACTGCTTGTGCCTTATGAGAGGCCATGTAAAGCATTAAAGCATTGATAAAGCAATGGTAAAGCATTGTGTAAAACACTGGTTGAGGAGTCAGGAGACAAGGAAGTTTCTGATTTCCAGTTCCAGCTCTGCCAGTGACCTGCTGTGTGGCCTTGGGAAAGTCTCTTAATCCCTCTGTGTCTCAGCCTCCACCTCTGGAATCAGTTTAAGATAGCTGCTCTGCCTTCCTCTTAGACTCTGTGACTTGGGTAGGATAGAGACTATCTTTTTCAATGATTTTGGATCTAGCCTAGCATTTAGCACATACTAAGTGCTTAATAAGTGCCATAATTGTTGTACCATATATTTTGAACATCACACTATCCCAGGACCTATCAGATTAGAACAGTTTGCCAGTCCGATCCCCACTATTAAAGATACCTGTTGGTCTTCGTCTCTTGGTCATTTCCATCACAGTTTATGTCCCCTCCAAAAATCTCTGGTGTGACTGACTCCTCTGCCGCCCGCCTTCTATCTCTCCTTGACGCTGCCAACCTCTTCCTCCACCCCACCTCGCCCACTCACCAACTTGGTCATACCCTCGACCTCATCATCTCCTACCGCTGCACTGTGTCCACCCTCACCAACTCTGTAATCCCTCTCTCTGATCATAATCTTCTCACCTGCCTCCTCACTCACACTCCTTTCCCCTGTAAATCCGTATTACTCCCTCACAGAGATCTCCACTCTCTGGACCCCACCCATCTTTCGGAGCGCCTCACACCCCACCTCGCCGCCCTCTCCTCTCTACCCAGTCTTGATGATCAGATTACTGCTCTCAACTCTACCCTCTCTACTCAGCTAGACTCACTCGCTCCCCTTTCCCTTCGCCGCTCTCGCACCACTAACCCACAGCCCTGGATCACTGCCACTGTCCGCCTCCTTCGCTCTTATGCTCGAGCTGCCGAACGCTGCTGGCGAAAGTCTAAACACCATGCCAACCTCATTCACTTCAAGTTTATCCTTTCCTGCCTTAACTCAGCCCTCTCTTCTGCCAGACAAAACTATTTCTCCTCCCTTATTGACACCCATGCCCATCACCCCCGCCAGCTCTTCCGTACATTCAACTCCCTTCTCAGGCCCCCGGTTCCTCCCCCTCCTCCTTCCCTCACCCCCAACGATCTGGCCTCCTACTTCATTAACAAAATTAAATCCATCAGGTCCAACCTTCCCAAAGTCTCTTCCCCCTTTTCTCCATCCCCCCGGCTCTCAACACTCTCTGCTACTCTCCCATCCTTCCCAGCGGTATCCTCAGAGGAACTCTCCTCCCTCCTCTCAAGTGCTACTCCGGCCACCTGTGCTTCTGACCCCATTCCCTCTCATCTTATGAAATCTCTCACTCCATCCCTTCTCCCCTCCTTAACTTCCATCTTCAACCGCTCACTCTCCACTGGTTCCTTCCCCTCTGCCTTCAAACATGCCCATGTCTCTCCCATCCTAAAAAAAACCCTCTCTTGACCCCACCTCACCTTCTAGTTATCATCCCATATCCCTCCTACCATTCCTTTCCAAACTCCTTGAACGAGTTGTCTACACGTGCTGCCTAGAATTCCTCAACAACAACTCTCTCCTCGACCCCCTCCAGTCTGGCTTCCGTCCCCTTCATTCCACGGAAACTGCGCTCTCAAAGTTCACCAATGACCTCCTGCTTGCCAAATCCAACGGCTCATATTCTGTCCTAATCCTCCTCGACCTCTCAGCTGCCTTTGACACTGTGGACCACCCCCTTCTCCTCAACACGCTATCTGACCTTGGCTTCACAGACTCCGTCCTCTCCTGGTTCTCCTCTTATCTCTCCGGTCGTTCTTTCTCAGTCTCTTTTGCAGGCTCCTCCTCCCCCTCCCATCCTCTTACTGTGGGGGTTCCCCAAGGTTCAGTGCTTGGTCCCCTTCTGTTCTCAATCTACACTCACTCCCTTGGTGACCTCATTCGCTCCCACAGTTTCAACTATCATCTCTACGCTGATGACACCCAGATCTACATCTCTGCCCCTGCTCTCTCCCCCTCCCTCCAGGCTCGCATCTCCTCCTGCCTTCAGGACATCTCCATCTGGATGTCCGCCCGCCACCTAAAGCTCAACATGTCGAAGACTGAGCTCCTTGTCTTCCCTCCCAAACCTTGTCCTCTCCCTGACTTTCCCATCTCTGTTGACGGCACTACCATCCTTCCCGTCTCACAAGCCCGCAACCTTGGTGTCATCCTCGACTCTGCTCTCTCATTCACCCCTCACATCCAAGCCGTCACCAAAACCTGCCGGTCTCAGCTCCGCAACATTGCCAAGATCCGCCCTTTCCTCTCCATCCAAACCGCTACCCTGCTCATTCAAGCTCTCATCCTATCCCGTCTGGACTACTGCACCAGTCTTCTCTCTGATCTCCCATCCTCGTGTCTCTCTCCACTTCAATCCATACTTCATGCTGCTGCCCGGATTATCTTTGTCCAGAAACGCTCTGGGCATATTACTCCCCTCCTCAAAAATCTCCAGTGGCTACCAATCAATCTGCGCATCAGGCAGAAACTCCTCACCCTGGGCTTCAAGGCTGTCCATCACCTCGCCCCCTCCTACCTCACCTCCCTTCTCTCCTTCTACTGCCCAGCCCGCAACCTCCGCTCCTCCACCGCTAATCTCCTCACTGTACCTCGTTCTCACCTCTCCCGCCGTCGACCCCCGGCCCACGTCATCCCCCGGGCCTGGAATGCCCTCCCTCTGCCCATCCGCCAAGCTAGCTCTCTTCCTCCCTTCAAGGCCCTGCTGAGAGCTCACCTCCTCCAGGAGGCCTTCCCAGACTGAGCCCCTTCCTTCCTCTCCCCCTCGTCCCCCTCTCCATCCCCCCATCTTACCTCCTTCCCTTCCCCACAGCACCTGTATATATGTATATATGGTTGTACATATTTATTACTCTATTTATTTATTTATTTATTTATTTTACTTGTACATTTCTTTCCTATTTATTTTATTTTGTTGGTATGTTTGGTTCTGTTCTCTGTCTCCCCCTTTTAGACTGTGAGCCCACTGTTGGGTAGGGACTGTCTCTATATGTTGCCAATTTGTACTTCCCAAGCGCTTAGTACAGTGCTCTGCACACAGTAAGTGCTCAATAAATATGATTGATTGATTGATTGATTGATTGCTTTGGGATCAGTGACAATTCTGTAAGAGTAGAGGACTTCCTAGAATTTGCGAAGCACTGTTCTTCTAAAGAATTGAAAGTGTTGATTTATGCTTTATCCTTTCTACTCCCGAAGCATGTTTGAGACATGGTTCAGGATAAATTCTACTTTCCCCATTTTACCAATTGAGATACCAAGGTAAGTGTCTTGTGGGCAGAGTCTACCAACTCTATCAAATCGTACCCTCCCAAGCATTTAGCACAGTGCTCTGCACACAGAAAGTGCTAAATAAATAAAATTAATTGCCTGATTGATTGATGGAATAACTAGTTGACTAGGTGACTTGAGGAGGGTGCACGGTAGAGGTAAACCAGAGCACAGAGCTAACGATCATCTGTATTTACTGAGAATTTATTATGTAAGGCCACTGTACTAGGTGCTTCAGATCATACAGTGGAAGTAGAAGCCAGGTAGAAGTGAGATAAGCATAAATAGGATGCAATCGAAGGGAAATAAAGGGGAAACCTACCTAGAACTGACATCCACAAAAATAAGCAAAGTGAAAAATAAGTAGGTGGAAAAATCGAAATCCACGCAAGTGCTAAGTTTGTTTGATAGGCTGTTGTGACCAGAGAGAAGATGATGAATCCTATAGGATGAGGTAGGCTTTAAGGAGGTTTTTAGGGAGGTGGTAGGTGGATCTGCCCTAGCAATTTGACAGGAGAAGAAGCTCCATGCCAGTTAGGAGGCTTATGCTAGGAATGGAATGGGTATGCCTATGCTTGATTCTCCCTCCCGTAGCAGAAACTAGTAGGGTAGTAGAAACTCTCCAGGTGTGATCCTGAGAGGGGAAAACTGTTTTTAGCATGTGAACATTTTACCAATAAAGCAGTCCATTCACATGAACATGCCATTGCATCTGTGCATCTTACCCACCACATTGCTGCCCTATGTTTATGGCAGGATTTTCACGAAGAATATTTTATTACATTACATTATCTGTAATATCTCTCTGCTCAAATCTCTCTATAGCCCCAAACTCTCTCCTTCTCTGCAATCTTGAATTTCCTCCTATCTTCAGTAAATCTGTTCTTAGATGTCCTGCCAACATCTCAAATTTAACATGTCCCAAACAGAACTTTTCATCTTCCAACCCAAACCTTGTTCTCCTACAGACTTTCCATCACTGTAGAAAACACCACCATCCTTGGCATTTATCTTCAACTAATCTCTTCCATTGAATCCATATATTGAGTCTGTCACCAAATTCCATCAATTCTTCCTTCATAACATCTCTAGAATCTACCTCTTCCTCTCCACTGTACTCTCCCAAATGCATAATACAGTGTTCTGCACATGGTGAGCGCTCAATAAAATATCGTTCATTGATTGATTAATTCAAACTTCTACCATGTCAGTCCAAGAACGTACCATACCCCATCTCGACTTCTGCATTAGTCTCCTCACTAACCTTCCTACCTCCAATCTCTTTCCACTCCAGCCTATATTTGACTCTGCTGTCTGGATATTTTTCCAAAGAAACGATCAGTTCACTTCACTTCCTCCCTTCAGAAATCTTCAATGGTTGTCCGTCTAACTCTGCATCAAACAGAAACTCCTTACCATTGACTTCAAGTCACTCAATCAGCTCTCTCCTTTCTTCCCAACCTCAGTCCATCAATCAATCATTCGTATTTAATGAACGCTTACTGTGTGCAGAGCACTGAACTAAAGGCATGGGGGAGTACAATATATCAGACTTGGTAGGCAATTCCCTGCTAATCTCCTATTGCAATTCAGCTCACTCACTACACTCCTCCAACCCCAACCTGCTCACTGTAGCTCTAACTCATCTTTCTCACCAATGATCGCTTGCTCTGCACACAGTAAGCACTAAATCAGTAGTATTGATTGACTGATTGGTTTTGGTTGGTTCAAAAATGAACTTGTTCGGCCTTCCAAAATGGTTGGTTCAATTAGAATCATTACCTGTCCTTTCAAAAGTAGTAGTCAAAAGTTCAATTGGATATCACGTGTTAAAAAAAAGACTGAATGACTCTTATCCTGGTTCTCTTGCTTTGTGTAGCTTCTCTAGTTATATGTAAGCACTATATTTTGCTGTATACTTTATGTAGAAAACTTTCATGATTTTAATAATTATTCTATCCTACATCTAACGTCTTTCATGACTGACAGAGTTTTGTCATTGCAGATATTGCTGTTTTTCTTGTCCAAGAATATATTAGTTAACATCATCACATGGAAAACAAATATTTTGATAGAAATGTTTAGAAAAATATTCACTTTATCTTCTTCATAGTCATCTAAGCATCTAAAAGTGTTTAGGTATTCTCAAATCTTGAAGCATTCACCGTCCAAATAACATTCATATGCAGAAGGACCGAACATCAAGTTAGGCAAAATCAACACTGCCCAGGCAGAAACTTTCACTTCCAAAATAAATTGCTTGTAAAACCAAATGTCTATATGAAATATTAAAGTTTAAACCCATTTTGCATTACCAATTTTAAATACAGTCACAGACCTATGCAGCTTCTTCTCCAGTCATATCTGAAAGTGAGCAGCCACACTACCTCAATCACCAGAAGGCGGCTGCAATGAGAAAACTAATCCCCCATCAAAGCTAAATACATAAATACATAAATAAAGCCACCAGTGTGATGAAAATAACAGCTAGAGAGTAAAGTCTGTCCATGCACATTTAAAGATTTTGCTGTTTGCAACCTGCGCTCACTTCATTTGGTGATTTAAGGAGCTGATATATTAGATAAATATCTATAAACTAAACTTTAGCCCCAAAACCTGTCCACAGCTGCCCCTGAGAGTTACTCTAGTCTTAGAGCAGAGTCACTTTTGAGATCAGGAAATTGTTTGCAGAGCCATGAAGGGGGAATTATTTTGTTGTTGTTTTTGTTGTTGTTGAATCAGGATTAATAGTGGGCAAATGATGGGGAAGAGAGGAAGAGGTGGAGGAGAAGCAGAAGGAAGACCAGGAGGAGGAGGAGCAGGAAGAATAGCTGGAAGAGAAGGAGGAGGAGAAGGAGAAGGAAGAGAAGGAGGAGGAGGAGGAGGAGGAAGAGAAGGAGGAAGAGGGGAAGGAGGAAAAGGTGGGAGGAGAAGTGAATGCAGAGGAGGAGGAGGAGTAAGAGGGAGAGAAGGCAGAAGAACTAGCTCATTTCCATAAGCTCTTCATCCCCTGGGCTGTCTCAACTCCTAGTGTTTGTGAACTTGTGACACCCTGGGGAAAAATGAAAACGAGGGCACAAACTGGCTTTCTGAAGAAAACTGGCCTCTCATTGGGAGGATTTGCAGTGCCATCTGGGCAACTTCATCCCTACAAGCATCCTTGAGGTAATCTCCAGAAAGTTACATAGGGAGGATGCTTTCCAACTGAGGGGAACATGGGCTCATAAGATAAAGAAGGTGCAGTCCCACACATATTGAGGCAAGGAGCCCAAAATCATAGTGAATGCCCAACTTTTCAGCCAAGTTGGACATATGGCTTTTGAGATCTAAGAGAGGTGGCCTCAAGCAGGATAGGGTGTAAACACTTCCAAGAATCGAAATGCCTATGCATCTTGGGTAAGCTCTCCCAAGCCTTCTGGAAAAGTTTGAAGACAAAAGAGTACTGATGATGTACAAAATACTTTCCCTGAACAGCTTGGGAAGGCTGCTTACCACACAATCTTTGGATATTGGAATGGACTGGAGAGATGAGGCATGGTTGAAATGATGAGAGAACCTATCCACTGATTCTCTTGTACTGTATTCTCCCAAGGGCTTAGCACAGTGCTCTGCACATAATAATTGTGGTAATAATTTTGGTATTTGTTAAGTGCTTACTATGTGCCAAGTACTGTTCTAAGCACTGGGATAGATACAATGTAATCAGGTTAGAAACAGTCCCTGCCCAACATGGGGCTCACCCTCTTAATCCCCATTTTACAGAAGAGGGAACTGAGGCACAGAGAAGTGAAATGACTTGCCCCAGGTCACACAGCAGGCATGTGGCAGAGCAGGGATTAGAACCCATGCCCTCTGACTCCCAGCCCCATACTCTTTACACTAGACCACGCTGCTTTCCATAGTAAGCCCTCAATAAATGCCAATCAATCAATGGTATTTATTGAGCAATAACTGTGTGCACAGCACTGTACTAAGTTCTGGGGAAAGAACACAACAATATCTCAGTTACATTCCCTGCCCACAACAAGGAGATTGATTGATTGATTGATTGGTGGCCTTTTCCCAGAGCCCTGCTGCTCTTTGCCTCTATTCTCCGCCATACTTCCATTATCCACCACTTTGTTCCATTCTCCACTAATCATTCATTGTCAGTCATATTTATTGAGGGCTTTTTGAGTGCAAAGCACTGTATTAAAGTGCTTAGGAAAGTACATTTCAACAACAAACAAACACATTCCCACCATCCCAACCCTTCCTTCAAACAGACCTTTCACTCAAGGTAGGGAATGGCCACTTGGCCTCTGGGGACTTACCTCCTTAGGTTGGTCCCCTCCCATCCTCCCAGGGTGAGTTGAGTGGGTCAATGTGGTTTTGCCTGGGGGTAGAAGTCTCACTCTACCCTGTGCCACTTTTTTTAAAATGGTATGTGTAAAGTGTTTACTTTGTGCCAGGCACTGTTCTAAGCCCTGGGGTTGATACAAGTTAATTAGTTTGGACAAAGCCGTGTCCCACAAGCGGCTCACGGTCTTAATCCCCATTTTACCAATGAAGGTAACTGAGGCTCAGAGACATTAATTGGGTTACCTAAGGTCACACAGCAGACAAATGGAGGAGGTGGGATTAGAACCCAGGTCCTTATGACTCCCAGAACTTTATGTGTCTGGGAAATGTGGATTAGTTTCCTAGGCCCCCTGAGCAAGTTCCAGGGTCCCTTGGGGTCCGTAGAAGAGAAATCTCACCCACAGTTCCCCACAGCTCTGTGTTTCCTGACCCAGTAGGTCTGGGCACACAGGGCAGAGGAAGGAGGTATTGGCAGGGAGAGAGAAAATTCTGGGTGCCCTTATTCTGGAATAATAATTATGGTATTTGTTAAGTGCTTACTGTGTGCCAGGCACTGTACTATGAGATGGGGTGGGTACAAGAAAATAAGGTTGGTCACAGTCCCTGGCCCACACGGAGTTCATAGTCTCAGTCCCCATTTCACAGCTGAGGGAATTGAGGCACAGAAAAGTGAATGGAAGATCACACAGCAGACATGTGGTAAAGCCGTAATTAGAACCCAGGTCCATACTCTATCCACTAGGCCATGCTCCAGTGCTTAGAACAGTGCTTTACACATAGTAAGAGCTTAATAAATGCCATTATTATTATTATTATTATTATTATTATTATTATTATTATTATTATTATTCTGGAATGCCTCCATCCCCTGGCTCATGAAGTGGGAGCGTGGGGGTACAATATCCTGATGGGCCTTTACCCCTTAACCACTTTGCTACTCAACCCAAACCCAGAGCACTTATTAAAATATCCTTTATAATAATGATGGCATTTGTTAAGCTCTTACTATGTGCAAAGCACTGTTCTAAGCGCTGGGGAAGTTACAAGGTAATCAGGTTGTCCCATGTGGGGCTTACAATCTTAATCCCCATTTTACATATGAGGTAACTGAGGCACAGAGAAGTTAAGTGACATGTCCAAAGTCACACAGCTAACAAGTGGCAGAGTTGGGATTTGAACCCAGGACCTCGGACTCCAAAGCCCGTGCTCTTTCCACTGAGCCATGCGCTTCTCATAATGTATAATATATTTTATACTTTATAATATACTATTTCCCATATCTGTAATTTATTTCAATGTATGTCACCCCTGCAGACACAAAGTTCCAAGTAGGCAGGGTTCATGTAAAGAATCAGTGCTTAGAACAGTGCTTTGCATACAGTAAGCACTTAGAAATGCCATCCTCATCATCAACTCTATTACACTGCAATTGTCCAAGTGCTTAGTACAGTGCTCTGCACAGAGTGAGCACTTAATAAATATCATTGATTCATTGATTGATTGATTCTCTCAATTCACCGTTTCCTTCCATTCTCCACCAAATCATTGGCCATTTGCCTCCATTCTCCACCATTCTCTTGCTCCCCATATCCTCTCCAAATTGACCACACATCAGGAAGATAGATTTACTCTGACATTCCCCCACTGTCCACAGATGATGTAAGAAGGCACATGACTTGAAAAGCAATGATTTTTGCTTATCTTCAAAACTGTGCAGTGCTGCATTCTGAGTACAGGCTTTCACTGATACTTTGAGATTTTACTCAGTTTACTCCATTTCCCTGTAATACATCAGATTCCTGCATTAAGACAATATCCCACTCAACCTCACACTTTGACCAACCCCATACGCATATGTACAACTGTTTCTTTTTCCAGTACCATTGTCATATTCTATCCAAGTGGACGCCGATTACTGGGAAAAAAAGTCCTTATTATCCCATTGCTTCTTATCTAAAGGCCTTAAACAGTACTTGTGTTTTTGTGGAAGTGACTGAAATTCTATCCCAATCAGCTTGAACTATGACAAGGAACGTGATGCTTTAAGATAACAATGAATTTCGAGAGACTCATATGAGGAATGAGGTGAAACAGTGAATTCAAACTGCCCAAGCTGTGATTTTCATCTCAAACTATTATGTAATCAGATGTGATAATAGAGGTACTCATGTCGTGTTTATACTGTGTGCTATAAAATGGTGAAGCAATTTCAAACTTTGTATCCAAATTAATTGTACTTGTACTTTCTATTTGTATGCACCCCAGCACTGAGAACAGTGTTTGACACATGGTAAACACCTAACAAAAACCATTAAAAATGTTACATTTTCAAAGTACAATGAATATACGTGTTCTTAGCTATTTGAAGAAAGATGTGAATATCACCTGACTGAAGCTGGTTATATATCCTCATGTACATTTTATACAACAAAGAATGAGAGCGGATTGTCCTAAAAAGAAGTGTCCTATTTTAAGTCCCTCTTAGGTAGAAATTGGAAAACTATCACCTCCAGTTTTATGAACGTTTTTAAAAAAAGATCAGGAAAGCTGAAATTCTTATTTTCTCTGAAACACACAACCAGCATGTCTGAGGCCAAGCCTATAGGATAACGGGTCACAGCAATTTTTGCAAATATAGCCCAATTAGCACTAAATGGAAAAAAAAATCAAAAGTACAGAAGGATGTGTCAATAAACAAAAGAGCTATGGCATGCTATGAGTTTAGCATTATGTATTTAACTGAAAATCTCACTGAGCAGGGCGCAACTTCCAAATAAAGTCTTGTTTTGTCTTGTCTTATACTGTCAAGTAGTGTCCGACCATAACGACGCCATGGACACATCTCTCCCAGAGCACCCCACCTCGATCTGCAATCGTTTTGGTAGTGTGTCTAAAGAGCTTTAGTAGGAAGGAAATCAATTTATATCTGCAAAGCTTATTTCAAATCCTTCCCATTGTTACTAACCTATCATTCACTCTAAACTGGACTCAACCTTCTGCAGCCTTATATCTTCCTTCCATTAAATCCAGTTGTCCTGTATACATTTGGATTGCATATTGGTTTTAAATGTCCACCTTGTTTCCCTGATACTAAAGTCCTACATCCCCAGAGAGAAGCAGTATGGTCTAGTGGAAAGTACCAAGGCTTGGGAGTCAGCAGACATGGGTTCTAATTCAGGCTGTGCCACTTATTCATTTCATTCATTCATTCATTCAATCGTATTTATGGAGCGCTTGCTGTGTGCAGAGCATTGTACTAAGCGCTTGGGAAGTACAAGTTGGCAAAATATAGAGACAGTCCCTACCCAACAGTGGGCTCACAGTCTAGAAGGGGGAGACAGAGAACAAAACAAAACATATTAACAAAATAAAATAAATAGAATTAAACATGTACAAATAAAATAAATAAATAAATAGAGTAATAAATACGTGCAAACATATATACATATATACAGGTGCTGTGGGGAGGGGAAGGAGGTAAGGAGGAGAGGATGGGGAGGGGGAAGAAGGGGAGAGGAAGGAGGGGGCTCAGTCTGGGAGGGCCTCCTGGAGGAGGTTAGCTCTCAGTAGGGCCTTGAAGGGAGGAAGAGAGCTAGCTTGGCGGATGAGTGGAGGGAGGGCATTCCAGGCCAGGGGGATGACGTGGGCTGGGGGGGGTCAATGGCGGGACAGGCGAGAACGAAGCACGGTGAGGAGATTAGCGGCAGACGAGCGGAGGGTGCGGGCTGGGCTGGAGAACGAGAGAAGGGAGGTGAGGTGGAAGAGGGTGAGGTGATGGACAGCCTTGAAGCCGAGGGTGAGGAGTGAGGGTGAAGACTTAATCTACAGGGTGACCTTAAGCAAGTCTCTTAACTTCTCTGGGCTTCAGTTTCGTCATCAATAAAATGGGGATTAAATCCCACTCCCTCCTGCCTAAACTGTGAACCCCAAGAGGGACAGAGGCTGTGTCCAAAATAATAACCATTTTTCTATCCCAATGCTTAGAGCAGTGCTTAGCACGTAGTAATGGCTTAACAAAAACCATTTAAATAAAAGGTATTGCACAGCTTTAGAATTTGCCATACAGGCCACTGGTGAATCGGTGAAGTTTTAGAGATGTTCCTAATATTTAATGGACACAAAGAAAAGGAAGCAAAGTTTTTAAGTGCATTTGAAAGTTTCTGGACCTAGCTACTTCAGGCTTTTTGCTAATAGGTGAGAAAGAACCTACCGTACTTTTATGCCAACATTTCATAAAATAGTGGTGAAGTTTGGAAACTTAAAATATCTGCTCGAGGACACTGAGATCTCTACCTGCCAAGCCGCCTCAGCCAACCCAGACAATCTAACATGGCCCAGGAGAGGGAGTTACCCAAGAACACTGAGATCTCTCTCTTTTCCAGTCTGCCTCAGCCAGCCCAGGACACTGAACACTGCTCAGACAAAGAGCTGCCTGAGAATAATGAGATCTCTCTCTGTCGAGCTGTCCCAGCCAGCCCAGGATTTTGAATATCGCCCGGGACAGAGAGCTGCCCAAGAGCAGCCCTACATCAGCTTCCTTGTTCACCTCCTTGCCTCCTGTCTCTCCCCACTCTAGTCCATACTTCACTCTGCTATCAGGATCATTTTCCTAGGAAATCATTCAGTCTATTTGTCCCACTCCTCCAGAACCTCCACTGGTTGCCCATCCATCTATGTATCAAACAGAAATTCCTCACAGTTGGCTTGAAAGCACAAAAACACCTTGCCCCCTCCTACCTCATTTCCCTGATCTCCTACACAACCCAGCCCGCATACTTTGCTCCTCTAATTCCAACCTGCTCACTGTACCTTGATCTTGTTTATTTTGCTGCCAAACTCTTGCACACGCCCTGCCTCTGGCCTGGAATGCCCTCCCTCATTATATCTGACAGATTATCATTCTCCCCCACTTAATAATAATAATAATGGCATTTATTAAGCACTTACTATGTGCAAAGCACTGTTCTAAGTGCTGGGGAGGTTACAAGGTGATCAGGTTGTCCCACGGGGGGCTCACAGTCTTCATCCCCATTTTACAGATGAGGCAACTGAGGCACAGAGAAGTTAAGTGACTTGCCCAAAGTTACACAGCCGACAATTAGCGGAGTCATGATTTGAACCCATGACTTCTGACTCCAAAACCCTTGCTCTTTCCACTGAGCCACACTGCTTCTCTATTACAAAGCCTTATTGTGGGCACATCTCCTCCATGAGGCCATCTCTGACTAGGCCCTCATTTCCTCTTCTCCCACTCCCTTCTGCATCCCCTCGTGCTTGGATTTGCTCCCTTTATTCACCCCTCCTTCAGCTTCATGGCAGACATGTATGTATCTATAATGTTTTCATTTATATTAATGTCTGTCTCCCCCTCTAGACTGAAAGCTTATTATGGGCAGGGAACATGTCTACCAACTCTGTTATGTTAAGCCCTTAGTACAGTGCTGTGCACACAGTTAACACTCAAAGCATATGATTGATTCACTGTTACTAAGTACTGGGGTAGAAAAAAGTTAATCAGGAGGGATACAGTACTGTCACACAAAGGGCTCATAGTCTAAACATGAGGGAGACCATATATTGACACCCCTCTTTACAGGTGAGGAAACTGAGGCCCAAAAAAGTGAAGTGATTTGCTCAAGGTCACTCAACAGGCAAGTATCAGGGTTGGAATGAGAACCCAGGTCCTCTGACTCCCATGCCTTTGCTGTTTCCATTAGGCCATGCTGCTTTCCTGGGAATAATGTTGTCTAACAGATTTCTAGTTTTCCAGTCCCAGGTTAAGAACATTTCTTTGGAACTGGGTTTGAAGTTCAAAGGCATTGCTATAGTGATAAATTTTTCTCAGTCCAGTACTGTCCAAAAAATAAACTTGTTTTGAGCCAATAACAAACCACCCCAAGTGTTTTCCAATTATACAAACTCATATGGGAAATAAGAGTCTGAAAACAATTGTGTTATGGTACAGTCTTCTCATTTCTCTCACTATCTCTTTTTTTCTTTTTCAATAAATGTTAAAGCAGCAAAAATCATTGATTTCAATATTCAAGTGGGTTGTTTTATAACAGTGTGGGAATTTGCACCTTCCCTAATGAGTTGATGCAATGTATGGTGTATGTTTTAAACTACAGCTACAAATGAAATTAAATACCAGCGTTTCTAGATCCAGGGAGGGATGATTCCAAAAAAAACCTGCAAGCTCTAGTTTTATTAAGCATTTATTTGTAATTTTGTAAATAGCACCAAACCCTGGAAAATGACATATTTAGTTTTCCTACTTTATTGCTGCTGCAACAGAGCCCGTCGTGTTTGCTCCAATCATCTTCATTATTATGCTCCATGCTAACATCGGGGCCTGCTGTTTCAAATGTTGATCACAAATATTTCAAAAGGCATACCAGAGAATGCAGATACCAAAAAAATGTCTGAACAAAATAATGTAAGAAGCTTATGCCAAAGATAATTCCAGTCAGAAAAAAAATCATTTCTGAAAAGAGATATCTATGCTCTATCAATCAATCGATGGATCACATTGATTAAGCACTGAGTAAAAAGCACTGCCCCTCTCAGGGTGGCACCTGGAGAATTTCTAGTACTCTACCAGTCTCTACTATGGGAGCAGAGAGTCAAGGAGAGGCCTACCCATTCCATTCCTAGCTTGGGCAGTGACTAGAGAGTGGAAGGCAATCTGCTACAAGTCAAAACCCACCTGTGCTGGGCAGCAGCAGCAGCATGGGAGAAAGTCAAGGGTGGATTCTCAAGTTTACCACAAGGAAGGAGACAGTGGTAAACCACTTCTGCATTTTTACCAATAAAACTCTATGGATCCACTACCAGAATGATTGCAGATGGAGGTGGGGCGTTCTGGGAGAGATGTGTCCATGGTGTCGCTATGGGCTGCAGAGGACCTGACAGCAAAAGGCAAGAAAAGACAAAGCACTGTACTAAGCACTTGGGAAAGAATAATAGAACACTAAACAGTGACATTCCCTACCCACAACGAGCTCTCTAGAGGTCCATATACTATCTCGATCAGGCATCCTGGGACTGTTTCCAAGAGGTCAATCCACTGGTTGGTGCACCACAAAATTGGTCATAATTAGTGAGTGCCTACTGTGTGCTAAACCCGGTACCATGTCCTGGGGTGAAAGCAATAGAAATAAAAGACAAGGTTCTTGTTTAAGAAATTTGCTGATGGGAGCAGCCTCCAAATTCAATTCACTTGTCCTTCCACCTTAGGTTGGATTTTTCTTTCTAATGGTAATTTTTAAGCATTTATTATTTGGCAAGTCACTATACTAAGCACTGGGATTGATGTAAGCTAATAAATTGAACTCAGTCCATGCCCCTCTTGGGGCTCACAGTCTTAATCCCCATTTTACAGGTAAGGTAACTGAGGCACAGAGAATAATAATAATAATGATAATAGTTGTGGTATTTGTTTAGCACTTACTATTTGCCAGGCACTGTACTAAGCACTGGGGTGGATACAAGAAAATTGGGCTGGACAGAGGCCCTGTCCCTCATGGGGCTCACAGACTCAATCCCCATTTTATAAATGAGGGAGCTGAGGCACAGAGAAGCTAAGTTACTTGTCCAAGATCACACAGCAGACATGTGGCAGAACTGGGGTTAGAACACATGCCCTTCTGCCTCCAAGGCCCATTCTCTATCCACTATGTGATGCTGCTTCTCAGAGAATAATAATAATGATAATGGCATTTATTAAGCACTTACTAAGTGCAAATCTGGGGAGGTTACAAGGTTGTCCCACGTGGGGCTCATAGTCTTAATCCCCATTCTATAGATGAGGTAACTGAGGCACAGAGAAGTTAAGTGACTTGCCCAAAGTCACACAGCTGACCATTGGCGGAGCCGGGATTTGAACCCATGACCTCTGACTTCAAAACCTGTGCTCCTTCCACTGAGACACGCTGCTTCTCATGTGGAGATCATGTCTCCATAACAGAGCCCGGGCTTTGGAGCCAGAGGTCATGGGTTCGAATCCCGACTCTGCCACATGCCTACTGGGTGGCCTTGGGCAAGTCACTTAACTTCTCTGAGCCTCAGTTACCTCATCTGTAAAATGGGGATGAAGACTGTGAGCCCCATGTGGGACAATTTGATCACCATGTATCCCCCCAGCGCTTAGAACAGTGCTCTGCACATAGTAAGCGCTTAACAAATGCCATAAAAAAAAAAAAAAAAATGCCTAGTGCAGTGGTGATCTGAAGGGCAGGGAGAGGGAGGAGAATGATAAGACCTTAACTTGAATTCAACATGCTAGGCTTGAATTTGCCACTGATGGCAGCAATCAATAAATCAATCAATGGTACTTATTGAGTCCTTATTGTGTGCAAAGCATTGTACTAAGTGCTTGGGAAAGTAATTTTAGGTTTAGGGATGAACCTTCCAGCATTCCAATCTTTCCTGTTTTGTACTCAATCCTTCCGAATTTATCTAACTAATTCTTGTATCTATAGATATTTTCCACATCCACAAGTTTTTATGGTCATGAATTTCATATGCTTACTAGCCTTTTGGGTGGAGTTTTTCAGTTTGTCCATTTTGAGCCTGACACGTTCAAGATTCAGTGGATGCCAAACCCCAAATTGTGGTGTTCTGGTAGCTAGTGAACAACCTCGTTTTCACCCCGTTCACAGCTTTCATGGTTTTGTAGAGTTCAGTCATGTCCTTCAATCTTTTTCTTTCCAAACTAAAGAGTCACAACCACTTTTCTCCACCCAACAGATGATCTTGGCTGTGTTTCTGTCTCGGGACTTTCAAAATCACTTCTTTGAAACCTTCTCCCTCCTAAAAGAAAATAGGATCTTAGACGTTCTTCCAAATTGTCACCTCAGTCTACTTCCAATGTTGCTCTGCCTAACACACCATGGAAAGGCTAAGATGAAGGATGCTTCATAACGCTAAACTTAACCCAATACCCCACCAAAAAAGAAAAAAAACAAACAAATCCAAAGCAAAACTAGTTACTAGGGTTAGGGTGAGATGCAGGGTGTTTCCAATGAATTTTATTCTTCAAAATCTCATAAAGGGGCCTGTATATTTTAGACTCAAAATATTGCATTGAATCAAGTCGATAGACGGTGAGCCCACTGTTGGGTAGGGACCATCTCTATATGTTGCCAACTTGTACTTCCCAAGTGCTTAGTGCAGTGCTTTGCACAGAGTAAGCATTCAATAAATACAATTGAATGAATGAATCTACCCTTTGGCATTGTGTAAGTCTAGTGGGAAACCCTGCTTAAATCTAAGGCTGAAAAGAATCAAACATTCTTACTCTTTCGATTTTGAACTTTTTAAATAACTTTCTATTTTGAAAAAAATTGCCTCCGAGGAGTGATAGTGCTTAGACACAACAGGCAGTAGACTATAGTGGGTATTGAAATATCAATGTGTTTTATCACAGAGGCCAAAAAATAAATACAAGTCATGAAAAAAGTAATGAATCAACTTGAAAACTCAGTGGTAAGTTAACCTCCTGGTGGAATAATACCATACTCTCTAAAAGTGCATGTTAGAAGTTACAAAGATGTTTGCCCTAACTTGGTTCAAGAAAAAGAATAGATATATGCAGTAATATGAACTCCTGGCAGGATGCTGACAATCTTTAAAGATATGTACCCTGTGAAAAAGCCTGTCAAATTTGTTATCTTCTCTATATAGGCAGCCAGCAAGTACTCTGATGGTTACTGGGTTATTCTGAATAGAGGAAGGAAAATTATAAATAATCAAAAGTAAAAATGGCATTTATGAAGAAACATTTCTGTGTTTCTGGGGAACACAAAAATGGAAACATATCCAAGAGGCAGATGATACTGCCAAAGGCATTCCAATTCCTATGATTTTCCATCTTTTTACTGCATTCAGTAGCATTGATCCTGTGAAGAATGTACATATTCCAGTGTGTACGCATGAGTACACACACACACACACACACACACACACACACACACACACACACGTTCGCCCACTCAGTGTCTCCTGCTTTCTCTTTTCTTATCAATGCTAACCTTTATTTTGCTAAGAAACCCAAGGGAAACAAAGCGTACTGGATAGAACACAGGCCTGGGCATCAGAAAATCACGGGTTCTTATCCTGGCTCCACCACTTTTCTGCTGTGTTACCTTGGGCAAATCACTTCACTTCTCTGTGCCTCAGTTACCTCATCGTTAAAATGGAGATTGAGACTGTGAGCCCCTCTTGGGGCAGAGACTGTGTCCAACCCAATTTGCTTGCATCTACCCCAGCACTTTGTACAGTAAAATTGAAACATCTGAGGCTATTCAAAATCAGTCTTCCACATGTACTCTTGCAAGACCCTTCTCAGAATCCACCTTTTCTAGTACATCCCTCAGACATCCCCCAACCCTCAAATTCTAGATCTGGATAATAATAATAGTAGTAATAATAATAATGGCATTGTTAAGCACTTACTATGTGCCAGGCACTGTACTAAGCACAGGGGTGGATACAAGCAAATTGAGTTGGACTCAGACTCTGTCCCTTGTGGGGCTCATCTCAATCCCCGTTTTAAAGATGAGGTAACTGAGGCACAGAGAGGTGAAATGACTTGCCCAAAGTAATAGAGCTGGCAAGTGGCAGAGCTGGGACTAAAAGCACACACACACACACACACACACACACACACACACACACACACACACACACACACTCTCTCTCTCTCTCTCTCTCTCTCTCTCTCTCTCTCTCTCTCTCTCTCTCTCTCCTCTCTCTCTTTCTCTCTCTCTCCTCTCCCCACCACTAGGGAAAACGGTGCAGGGCTTGGGGAAGCTGGGCCCAATATTGCGGCCAGTGGCCAGTACGTACTTTTAGTCCACGATAAACCAGCAAACTAAATAGCAAACCCACCCATACCCAAACCCTGCTGACTCCTCTCAGTGAGAAATGATACTGTCCTGGCCTCCTGTAATATGTCACTTGTTCAATCATGTGTCATTTCCCTTAGGACTGAGTGAGGGCAGGGAGATCATGGAAACTGAAATCCAGAGTCACCCAAACCCAGTAGTTTCAAGCTCCTCTCCCAGATACTCCTATATTGGGCTTTCTAAGAAAAAGCTAAATGGATAAATTTTGGTCCCATATCTTTTCCCTTCCCAACCTCATGATGGAGAGAAAGAATGAGAGGCAGGGGGAATAGAAGGAAGAAAGGGAAGTAACTGTCATGGATAATTTACAAACAATTCTCAATGCCTTTGGATAATCAAGAAGTGATTAAAATGCAGATTGCAGACCCCGTGTTCCAAAATATCATCCACCAAATGCCTCCTGTGACCTCTAGCTTCCATATTCTAATTGCATATCTCCACTGGCTATTTACAGTACACCCAACATTTCTCCTCCATGGAAAATCAGATTCTTCCCTCTGTAATGTACAATATCCTTATTAGCATGTATCAATCAAACACAATGTTAATTAAAATGGCACAATGACCATACATCTCCTCTTACCCCCATAGAGATTCCTGCTTAACAAGATTTTTCTTCCATCCTCTCCAGTGGGTGAAGAAAGACTTGTGCATGCCATAGAATGATGTTAAAAAATATCCAAGGGTTTTGTTTTCTTAGAGCAAAATGCCCTCCACATCATTACCACTGGCCCAAATAAATAAATGCAACACTGACACCAATCTGTTAAACTAACACATGCATATTTGATCTGTATAAACATTGCATAGAATATGACATTTCTTTTCAAAACTCCTGTACCGATAGGAAATTCAAATGAGAATCCACACTATCCTCGGACAGAGGACTAATGAGTGAATCATAAATAATTGACTAAAGTGAGGCAAAAACCTCTGGATTTCTCTTCATGAAGTTTTCAGAGTAAGCAGTAGGGCTATATCCCAAATTTCCCCAGTTCTAATTTACAAGGAAAAATTGTAGGGTGGATTCATTCATTCAATTGTATTTATTGAGCGCTTACTCTGTGCAAAGCACTGTACTAAGCACTTGGGAAGTACAAGTTGGCAACATATAGAGATGGTCCCTACCCAACAACGGGCTCACAGTCTATTGATTTGATTCAATGCAATATTTTAAGTCTAAAATATACAGGCCCCTTTATGAGATTTTGAAGAATAAAATTCATTGGAAACACCCTGCATCTCACCCTAACCCTAGTAACTAGTTTTGCTTTGGTTTTGGGTTTTTTTTTCCTTTTTGGTGGGGTATTGGGTTAAGTTTAGTGTTATGAAACATCCTTCATCTTAGCCTCTCCATGGTGTGTTAGGCAGAGCAACATTGGAAGTAGACTGAGGTGACAATTTGGAAGAACATCTAAGATCCTATTTTCTTTTAGGAGGGAGAAGGTTTCAAAGAAGTGATTTTGAATGTCCTGAGACAGAAACACAGCCAAGATCATCTGTGGGATGGAAAAAAGTGGTTGTGACTCTTTAGTTTGGAAAGAAAAAGATTGAAGGACATGACTGAACTCTACAAAACCATGAAAGCTGTGAACGGGGTGAAAATGAGGTTGTTCACTAGCTACGGGAGCACCACAATTTGGGGTTTGGCATCCATAGAATCTTGAATGTGTTAGGCTCAAAATGGACAAACTGAAAAACTCCACCCAAAAGACTAGTAAGCATATGAAATTCATGACCATAAGAACTTGTGGATGTGGAAAATATCTATAGATACAAGAAGTAGTTAGATAAATTCAGAAGGATTGAGCACAAAACAGGAAATATTGGAATGCTGGAAGGTCCATCCTTAAACCTAAAATTACTTTCCCAAGCACTTAGTACAATGCTGTGCACACAATAAGGACTCAGTAAGTACCATCGATTAATTTATTGATTGATGTCAGTGGCGAATTCAAGCCTAGCATGTTTGAATTCAAGTTAAGTTCTTATCATTCTCCCCCATACTCACTGCCAGAAAGGACTCTACAGTTAGTGTTCCAGCTGCTGACCAACTGGCTATTAACCCTCTCCTCTCAATAGTCAGGTCAGCCAAGAAGGGATTACACCACTGTAGAATCAATCAATCAATTATAATTATTGATCCTTTTCTGTGTGTAAAACCCTGTACTAAGCATTTTGGAGGCTACAATGTAACAGAGTTGACAGACATGCTCCCCGCCCACAGAAGCTTACAGTCTAGAGGGGGACAGACACTTATGGGTATGTACCTCAGTTCTTTGGGGCTAAGGGTGGCTTGAATAAAGGTTCCAAATCCAAATTCAGTGGTGATACAGAAGGGAGAGGAAATGGGGGAAATGAGGACTTAGGGAAGGCATCTTGGAGGAGATGTGATTGATACAGAAGGGAGAGGAAATAGGGGAAATGAGGACTTAGGGAAGGCATCTTGGAGGAGATGTGATTTTCAAAAGGCTTAGAAGGTGGGGAGAGTGATCATCTGTCAGATATGAAGCGGAAGGGAATTCCAAGCCAGAGGCAGGACTTGGGCAAGGGGTTTGGAGGCAAGATAGATGAGATAGAGGAATAGTTAGTATGTTGGTGTTAAAATAGCAAAGAGTGTGAACTGAATTGTAGTAGGAAATCAGTGGGGTTCCTATGTCAATAGGAAGGGGAGAGGTGATGGAGTGCTTTAAATCTAATGGTAAGGAGTTTCTGTTTGATTCGGAGGTGGATAAGCAACTAATGACTGGAGGTTCTTGAGAAGTGGGTAAACACGGACTGAGCATTTTTGTTGAAAAATAATCCAGGAAGTAGAGTGAAGTATGGACTGGAGTGGGGAGAGAGAGGATGTAGGGAGGTCAGTAAGGAGGCTGAGTCATTCAACTGTATTTATTGAGTGCTTAGTGTGTGCACAGCACGGTACTAAGCGCTTGGAAAAATATAATTCAGCAATAGAGAAAATCCCTGCCCACACCGGGTTTACAGTCTAGAAGAATAATGATGGTATTTGTTAAGTGTTCACTATGTGCCAAGCACTGTTCTAAGCGCTGGGCTAGATACAACGTTATCAGCCTGTCCCACGTGGAGCTCATAGTCTAAATCCCCATTTTACAGATGAGATAACTGAGGCACAGAGAAGTTAAGTGACATGCCCAAAGTCACACAGCTGACAAGCGGTGGAGTTGAGACTGATGCAGTAGTTAAGGTGGGATAAGGTAAGTGCTTAGATCAATGTGGTGTCAGCATGGAGTGGAAAGGGTAGTTTTTTTGTGATTATCTTGTATCTACCCCAGAGTTTAGTAAAGTGTTTGGCACAGAGTAAGTGCTAAAAAAACTACCACAATTATTTTATCAATATCATTGTTATATTTTTTAAAATAAATGAATAAACTCAAAAGGCTTGGTTTCCAAGTTTTAACTAATTGACTTTCAGACAACTCTTCTCATTTTTCTCTTCTATTGTATCATTTGTAATTGTGCTCTGCCTAAGTTTAAAAAGATGCTTCTTAATTATGACACTTATTAAGTTCTAATAAACCACTAATAGCTGGGGTTGTTACAAGGTTATCGGGAAATGGATCAAATATAACTGCATGTTTAGCTATTTGGAACATTTAATACCATGGAGATAAATCATGAATCCTGGATCTATCAAAGACGTTCTAAAGTTTCTTGATGAATCTCTGTAGGATTGACTTAAAAAAAAACTTCTTAATTACAAAATAATAGCAAGTGGAGAAAGGGGGAGGGTAGAAGGACAAAGAAGAAGAGAAAAAGAATAGAAAAAACAGAATATGGAGAAGAAAGGAAGTTACATGTGGTTATGTATTTTATAGAAAAAAGGCAACAATAAATAGAAATTCATTCAATCATATTTATTGAGCGCTTACTGTGTGCAGAGCACTGTACTCAGTGCTTAGGAAGTACAAGTTGGCAACATATAGAGACAGTCCCTACCCAACAACGGGCTCACATGTAGCCTATCACTTAGAAATTGGAAACTGAAATAAAAAATATAAAGTGCTTTTGAAAGGCAAATTGGACTTAGTTTTTAAAGTATCATGTTTCCATGTCCAAGAAACTATATACGAGCCTGTTGCTAGGTAGGGATTATCTCTATCTGTTACCGGATTGTACTTTCCAAGTGCTTAGTACAGTTCTCTGCACACAGTAAGTACTCAGTAAATATGATTGAATGAATGAATGAATGAACTTTGCCTGCTATGTGACCTTGGGAACGTCACTTAACTTCTCTGTGGCTCAATACTCTCATCTCTAAAATGAGTATTAAATCCCTGTTCTCCTCCCTTATTAGACCATGAGCACCATGTAGAACAGAGACTGGGCCCAGCCTGTTCAACTTATAATCTACCCCAACACCTAACTCATGCTTGGCACATAGTAAGTGCTGTATCAGTCAACGGTATTTATTAAGTAGATACTGTGTGCCCTTCACTGTACCAAGTGATTAGACAATACAATAGACCTGGTAGACAGGTTCTCTGCCTACAAGGAGCTTACAGTTTAATTGTCAGTTAACATTGTTACTTACCCCAAAAGCATCGATTTTTCAAACCATGTACATCACTACTATCTGTTATCAAACAGAGCAGTGTTCAATTGGTATCACTCACCATTCCTCCTCAATCCAATTAAAATGGTTTACCAATATCCAAATGTTGGATTGGGCATGAGGGTGTTAAACTGGAGTGAGAGGAATGAAGACCTTTAATAATAATAATAATAATAATAATGATAATAATAATAATAATAGCATTTATTAAGTGCTTACCATATGCAAAGCACTGCTCTAAACGCTGGGGAGGTTACAAGGCGATCAGATTGTCCCACAGGAGGTCACAGTCTTAATCCCCATTTTACAGATGAGGTAACTGAAGCCCAGAGAAGTGAAGTGACTTGCCCAAAGTCACACAGATGACAAGTGGCAGAGCCTGGATTTGAACCCATGACCTCTGACTCCAAAGCCTGTGCTCTTTCCAACGAGCCACGCTGCAAGATATAAGCCAAAATTCACCATGAAAGCAGTTACCCAATGAAACTCCAGAATTTACCAAGTACAGAGCAAGAAAATACCTCAGAGATAAAGTGTAAGAATGGATTTACCTTAAAGAGTGTCAAAAGTGTGGCTTAGCAGAAAGGGCACAGGCTTGGGAGTCAAAGGTCATGAGTTCTAATCCCAGCTCCGTTGCTTGTCAGCTGTGTGACTTTGGGCAAGTCATTCAACTTCTCTGTGCCTCAGTTACCTCATCTGTAAAATGGTGATTATAACTGTGAGCCCTACGTGGGGTAACCTGGTAGCCTTGTGTCTACCCCAGTGCTTAGAACAGTGCTTGGCACATAGTAAGTGTTTAACAAATACCATCATTATTATCATTATTATTATTCCCAGGACCAACTTACAATTTCCTGCCACCAATAGCAACTAGCAGCCCCAAATTCAAGCTCTACTCTCTTCACTCCATTAGCAAAGGTAACTGAGGATGAAATAAGTGATTACCCTGCTTCCCTGTGATTTTATTAACCTGACTGAGACAATATTAAGTAACTGCTTATTTTAGTGCTGATATTATGCCACTAAACCACTAATGATAGGAGAGAACTATATTATTACTTTCTGTTTGCTTATCTTTTCCCTTCTGTACCCGATAATCATCTGTAGCACTATCTGTCTTTTTAAGGATGTGCTAGAAAATAGAAAAGGTTAAGGAGGACATTCAATGAATTGAGTATCATTACCTGACTTTCCCTGAGTTGACTGTGCAATTGTTTGTTTTCAGTGAGATAACAATGAAGATAGAGATTCAAAAAACAAAGGCTCTGAAAATTTCTCTCTGTGCCTGGCTCCTTCCCACATTCACATCTACAAACAGACTTGAGGGACTTTAAAGGGAAAGTGTGAACCTTTTTAGAGCCAAGTGCAAACTCCCACACTCCGCAATTAGTTGGGACTCTGAAATTTTGAACAAAAACCCTAAAGAGAAGGGAGAAAATGGCATTTGAATAAGTAAAGCACCGGTCCGGAATTCAAACAGCTTAATTGAGATAGGGTGTATGCGTATCTTTCCATCCATCTACTCGAATAGTTCTACTTGGATAGGAATGTTCAATTTGCCACAAGAAGCTTAAAAATTCGGGTAAGGTCTGAGCCAGTCAAAGGCCAAGTTTAAAGTCTCCAAATACCCAAATTCAAAATATTAGCATGGATATCATCACCAACACCATCATGTTGATCAGATCTATCATTAACAGCATGCGAATATATTTAATCAGCACCTGCTGGGTGTGGTAGGTAACATAAAAAGAATGATGATGATGATGATGATGATGGTGGCATTTGTTAAGTGCTTACTATGTGCAAAGCACTGTTCTAAGCACTGAGGAGGATATAAGGTGATCAGGTTGTCCCACGTGGGGCTCACAGTCTTCATCCCCATTTTACAGATGAGGTAACTGAGGCACAGAGAAGTTAAGCGACTTGCCCAAAGTCACACAGCAGACAATTGGCAAATGCCCTCTGACTCCCGAGCCCGGGCTCTTTCCATTGAGCCACGCTGCTAAATGGACATACTTCCTGTCCCAAGGAACAAGTTTCCCTTTAGTAACTAACAACCTAAGGTGGACATCATTGCTCTGCATAAATATTGTGCTTTCCAAGCGCTTAGTACAGTGCCCTGCACACAGTAAGCACTCAATAAATAAGATTGAATGAATGAATGAATAAATATGAAAGAGCTTAGAGACAAAAAAGGATGAAGCAGCATCCAATATGCACCATAAATGAAATTCAGAATTTAGCTCTGCCAAAAATTGTGACCTGATGTCTGCATTTCTTGCTAAATAGAAATAGACTAGCCTAAATAGTTGGCCTAGTGGGAAGAAGAGAAGCAGTATGGCCTAGTGGAGAGAGCACGGGCTTGGGAGTCAGAGGACCTGGGTTCTAATCCCAGCTTCACCATTTGTCTGCAGTGTGAGCTGGAGCAAGTCACTTAACTTCTCTGTGCCTCAGTTCCCTCATCTGCAGAATGGAGATTCAATACTAGTCCTCCCTCTAATTTAGACTGTGAGCCCCATGTGGGATCTGATTATCTTGTATCTACTACAGTACTTCGTACAGTGGTTGGTATATAGTAAGTGCTTAACACGTACCACCGTTATTATTAGTAGTATTTTCTTACAGTCAAGGCACATCAGTAATAATAATAATGGTATTTGTTAAGCACTTACTATGTGCCAAGCATGGTTCTAAGTGCTGGGGGGATACAAGGCAATCAGGTTGTCCCACATGGGGCTCACAGTCTTAATCCCCATTTTACAGATGAGGGAACTGAGGCACAGAGAAGTTAAGTGACTTGCCCAAAGTCACACAGCTGACAATTGTCAGAGCCAGGATTTGAACCCATGACCTCTGACTCCAAAGCCCATGCTCTTTCCACTGAGCCACGAGTAGTTCTGAGAGGAGGGGATTGCATGATCCTGGGGAAACCTCTCTGCTCCCCAGACTATCTTCCCCTTTCCCTTTTGACTTTAATCCCACTGAGGCAGATATGCAAGGTTTTGTTTCCATAGGAACCCCAGAAACAGAGTTGCAGTTACTTTGGAAATGGGGTTGGTGGTAAGCACACAGAGCGGTTGCTTAATAAATAGCACTTAGAAGAAGAAGGTAGATGAGCAAACACCTAGGCTAGGGAAAGTTTATCTAAAGGAGGAGTTTTTGTTTTTTGTTTTTTGTTCTTTTCAGGGGCCTTCTAATCCCTGAGCTTCCAATTCAGGGTTCCTGAGGAATTTAACTTCCCATGTCCACCATGTCACATCTCAGTTCAGACTCAGAAGTCAATAGGCCCAGGAACATTTTTATGGTGGGGAATGAATGTTGATATCATTTTAAATGGCTGAACCCTATTTAGCATTCACCTCCACCCTCTACTAGTTTATCAAACATCAGTCCTAAACAATTATTATTAAATTAGATAGAAGCCCCTAAAGCCTCAGATTCTTTTAACGGACGGATAAAGTCAACTTTACTGACCAGTTATTAAAATGTCTCTTATTCTCATGACAGTAACTAAATTGTCACATTAAATTAAATTGGGTTTTTCTAGAAATCACCCCAGCACTTTCAATGTCAGGCAGAAAGAAAAGGGATTGGAATTATGCTGATTTTTTAATATAATTTTCCAGTAGTTTAAGAAGAATAACTTTTTCATTTTAAAAAAGCCAGCAGGATCAGCAGGCAACTAAGTTCTGTTTTAGTTGAAAATCAGCAGGTGGGAATATAAAGACATAATTTATTTTTTTCAAAACTGAACTGAAGCAACAGCAGAGCTGACTTGCAATCAGCCACAGGAAAGGGCAGGGTTGGGGGCAGGGTATATGTGTGTGTGTTGGGGTGGGAGGGGGATTAAAGCAATACCTTTATATAATTTTATGGAAATTGTAAAACAGTTTGCTGAACCCTGCTCCTTCTCTGTCCAGAATAATAATAATTGTGGTGTTTTGTGTGTGTCAAGCACTGTACTAAATGTTGGGGTAGATACAAGGTAATCAAGTCAGACAGTCTCTGTCACACATGGGGCTCACAGTACAAATAGAGGAGAGAACAGATTTTGAATCCCTATTTTAAGGATAAGAAACTGAGACACAGAAAAGGTGAGCAATTTATCCAAGGTCACATAGCAAGCAAGTGGCAGATCTGGGATTAGAACCCAGGTCCTTTAACTCCCAGGCCCTTACTCTTTCCAGTACACCATGCTGCTTTTCATTGCCTGAAGAACCATTTGTTTGGAAAGTCAAAAAATCAATAGTGTCACTCCCTGGAAACACTATATGTCCTGGTTTTGCAGGGACCATCTTGGAAATTCAGAGGCTGTCTTGGGCAATTCTGAGAACACAAGAATATATGTAAAAGTCATATATCTTCCCTGTGCTTCAGTTTCCTCATCTGTCAAATGGGCTTTAAATACTTTTCTCTCTCCCCCTTGACTGTGACCTCTATGTGGGATGAGGACTGGGTTTAATCTGATTTCATTTGTACTTACCGCATAATTTACTACAAAGATTGGCAATCAATCAACCCATGATATTTTTTGAGCACTTTCTATGTGCAGAGTACAAGGTTAACAGAGTTGGTAGACATATTCCCTGCCCACAAGGAGCTTATTACGATCAATAAAGGTCAAAAGGTAGTCCCAGGCTACTCAACGGACATTCGGATCATCATAAATTCGAAAGCCTAATTTGACTAGAGCTACGCTAAAGGTTTAAAAAGTAGAACTGGGCCATAATGAAAGAATGCTCACCACTACTCTTCACTCAGGATAATGTTACATGCCCACTTTTAATTGATTTATATATATTGGTGTCTGTCTAAATCCCCCTCTAGACTCCAAGCTAAATTTTTCCAGTCATTTCCTCCCTTGCAAGAGATGCCATGAGGACAGAAATGAGCTAAGTATTGTGAAAGTGCCTTGAAAAATAAAATCACTATGCTAACTCATGGATGGCCCCATGAAAAAGAATGCCAACGTGAATCGAATCAAATCCCAGACACTTATGAAGTGAAAATAAAGGACTAATTATCTCAGCTAGTAACAGTGATAGGAGAGGGTCGAAATGGCTATGTGGTTTCTCCATAAGAAGTGAAGAGTTCATATTAATTGATACATTATTCACAAGGTTTAATCTCAGGCAATCTTGAATTTTGCTAGAAGCAATATTTCTCCTGATGGTGCAGGAGTCCCAAGGCTTATAGCTTCTTCCCACTGTCACACAGACAATTTCTGCCGGTAAACCCTGCATGGAATTATGCCTGTTTTTCTGGATCAGCAGTACTTTCCACAATAAACCTCACCATAATCACTGCAACAAACCAATGGACAGATGGTCATCCTTCCTTATTTTTTAAGTGCTTACTATGTGCCAGGAACTGTAATAATAATAATAATGATAATAATGATAATGGCATTTGTTAAGTACTTACTTTGTGCAAAGCACTGTTCTAAGCTCTGGGGGGGATACAAGGTGATCAGATTGTCCCACATGGGGCTCACAGTCTTAATCCTCATTTTACAGATGAGGTAACTGAGGCCCAGAGAAGTTAAGTGACTTGCCCAAAGTCACACAGCTGACAAGTGGCGGAGTGGAATTAGAACCCATGACCCCTGGCTCCCAAGCCTGTGCTCTTTCCATTGAGCCACACTGCTTCTCTTAGCCATGCTTCTTCTATTACTGTAGTGGGGTAGATACAAACTAATTAGGTTGGACACAGTTCATGTCCCTCATAGGACTCAGTCTTCATCCCCATTTTACAAATGAGGTAACTGAGGCACAAGAGTTCATTGACTTGCCCAAGTCATACAGCAGACCAGTGATAGAGCTGGGATTAGAAGCCAGCTCCTCTGACTAGGACATACTGCTTCCCTGAATACTTTTAGCAACGCCCCCCTTTTTTTTTTACCTTTGACTGCTTTTACCTTTAAATACATTTGCCCTCCCACACTTCCCCTTGTATCTTCCTCACATAACAAATGTCATAGAATATTTCCACTGCCATAAAACATTCCCTCTAGACTGTAAACTCCCTGTGGAAAGGGAATGTGCCTGTTTACTATTATATTGTACTCTCCCAAGCACTTTATAAAGTGCTCTGCACACAGTAAGCACTCAATAAATACGGCTGTTATAACAATAATAATTGAGGTATTTAAGCACTTACTATGTGCCAAGCACTGTTCTAAGCAGTGGGGTAGATAAAAAAGTAATTAGGTTTGAGATGGTGCCTGTTCCACAGGGGGCTCACAGTCTTGATCCCCATTTTACAGATGAAGTAACTGAGGCCCAAGGTCACACAGCAGACTTGTGGCAGAGTGGGATTAGAACTCGTGTCTTCTGACACCCAGACCATGCTTTTATGTTGCATCTCATAAAACCAACATAATCCCTATTCCTTGCAACCTGCCCAGGATATACTGTTCTTGCAGGATAAGTGGACAAGGCAGTGTTTCTAAGACCAGAGCAATATCTCTCGAGGGTTTATTTGCAGAAAGATTTAATGGCCCACAGAGGATAGCCTTTTCTCCAGATCTCTTTAATCACCCTCAACAGAGGCAAAGAAGACAAAATCACAAACGTTTTAAACTTTTCTTTCAGATGCTCACTTAGGCTGCTCTAAGACACAGAAAGAGGCTCTTGACCTCTCAACTTGAGAGTCAATTGTCCTAAAGCTGGTAAATAGACTTAGAAGTCAGTGAGTGTCCTGCAGAAGACTATTTGAAGGAAACATCATCATTCTCTTAGCCTGAATTTAGGCCCAAATAATAATAATAATAATAATAATAATAATAATAATAATGGCATTTATTAAGCGCTTACTATGTGCAAAGCATTGTTCATTCATTCAATCATATTTATGAAGTGCTTACTGTGTGCAGAGCACTGTACTAAGCGCTTGGGAAGTACAAGTCGGCAACATGTAGAGACGGTCCCTGCCCAACAACAGGAAGGCTCACAGTCTAGAAAATAATAATGATGGCATTTGTTAAGTGCTTACTATGTACGAAGCACTGTTCTAAGCACTGGGGAGGATACAAGGTGATCAGGTTGTCTCACATGGGGCTCATAGTCTTAGTCCCCATTTTACAGATGAGGTAACTGAGGCTCAGAGAAGTGACTTGCCCAAAGTCACACAGCTGACAAGTGGCGGAGCCGGGATTAGAACTCATGAACTCTGACTCCCAAGCCCAGGCTCTTTCCACTGAACCATGCTGCCCTCCTCACTTCTAAGTGCTGGGGAAGTTACAAGGTGATCAGGTGTTGTACCACGTGGGGCTCACAGTTTTAATCCCCATTTTACAGATTAGATAACTGAGGCACAGAGAAGTTAAGTGACTTGCCCAAAGTCACACAGCTGACAAGTGGAGGGTCCAGGATTTGAACCCATGACCTATGACTCCAAAGCCCGTGCTGTTTCCACTGACCCATGCTGCTTGGGTCAGCACATTTGGAATGGGGAAAATCAGTTCTAGCCTGCATCCAGGCTGTTGGTCTCATGGCCCTGCCCCACAATTCAGAAGTGACCAAATCATTGGCCACTCCATGTGGGCAGTCAATGAATCAGTGATGTGTATTGAGTGTTTTCTGTGTGCAGAGCACTGTATTAAGCACTTGGGACAGACCAATCCAACAGAATCAGTAGACATGCTCGCAACAAGCATTACAGTCTAGAGGCGGAAGACAGACATTACTATAAATAAATGAATTAATTTTGTATATGCACATTAGTGCTGCGGGTGGAGTGAATACCAAGTGTTCAAAGAGTGCAGATCCAAGTAAATTGTCAGGACTGACAATCTGAAAAGTCAACCAAGACCACGTACCTTCTGCCCAGAACAACCTAGACCCAATTAATCCTCTTCTTTGGAAACTAGAAATGCCAAAACTGAATCCGGTAGCCAGAGCCAGACACCAAGATCATGGGGTCATTAAGCTAGGCAGTGACCTGATTTGTTTTGTTTCCTCCTGACCTCTCCCTGCTATCCTGTTTCCAGAGCTCCAGCTGAAAGTGATCTAACCTGTTGGAAGGCTCCACGACCATAACCTTTGCCATCAATTTTAAACTGGGCTTTAACATTACCTGTCACTGAGTAAAGAATCGCTGCAGGCTTGTAAACGATAACCCTCCAAACTGAAAACACTGCCACCGCAATGAACCTCTTTAATGAAATACTGTACAGTGCATAAGTGCATTAAGATTAAAGAGCCTCTAACTGGTGATAACTTCAATGATATAATCTTAATAAACTTTCTGCATGTGATTGGCCTGGATAAAGTGAGATATGGATCACTCATGAGAGCTGGAGAACTGGAGATTAGCTGGTCATCATTTTAAGATAAAACAGCCAGCTATTCGAAGATTGTAATCGAAAGGGCATCAGATTTTTTGTTGCTGTTGTTTCGTTTTAGTTTAATTCCAGTTAAGTAAATGCTAAATGAAATTCATAGTGTAACCAAATGCCCATTCTTTACAAAACTCTGCGGGTCTATTTATTGTAGAGTTCACAGTGCACAGAGTGATCTTCAGTAAGACTGCCAGCAGTGTGGCCTACTGGATAGCATATGAGCCTGGGAGTCAGAAGGACCAAGGTTCTAGTCCCAGCTCCACCACTTCTTTGTTTGTGACCTTGGGCAAGTCACTTAACTTTGCTGTGCCTCAGTTACCTCCCCTCTAAAATGGAGATTAAGACTGTGAGCCCTATGTGGAACAGGGACTGCGTCCAACCCGATTATCATTTATCTACCCCAGCACTTAGTACAGTGACTGGCACATAGTAAGATAGAGAAGCAGCGTGGCTCAGTGGAAAGAGCATGGGCTTGGGAGTCAGAGGTCATGGGTTCGAATCCCCGCTCCTCCGCATGTCAGCTGTGTGACTTTGGGCAAGTCACTTAACTTCTCTGTGCCTCAGTTAACTCATCTGTAAATTGGGGATTAAGACTGTGAGCCCCACGTGGGACAACCTGATCATCTTGTAAACTCCCCAGCTCTTAGAACAGTGCTTTGCACATAGTAAGCATTTAATAAATGCCATTATTATTATTATTATTCTTATTATTATTATTATTATTATTCTCTGTGCCTCAGTCAACTCATCTGTAAAATGGGGATTAAGACTGTGAGTCCCACATGGGACAACCTGATCACCTTGTATCCTCCTCAGTGCTTAGAACAGAGCTTTGCACATAGTAAGCCCTTAACAAATACCAAAACTACTATTACTATCTGAACAAATACTATTATTATAATTATTTCCTTTGGTTCACCCTCTCCCAAGTCTGGAGTGTCTATTTCTGGCCATTTTAAGGATCTTTAAATCAAGACTTGAGGATTTTCCTCCTTTACTTTTCAAAGAAACTCGCCCTTCCCCGGGGGCCAAATATTAAACTGCGGCTATTGCTCCCTTTCTTCTGAGGAGGTCAAATAACTTCCTCCTCTGTAATCTCAAATGCCCTAACAACAGATGGAGGAAGCAAAATACATAGAGATTAGATGATTTACACAAAGTCAGAAAGTCAATCAACAACTAGAACCCAGATCTCCTGACTCCCCAACCTAAGAGGGTGGCCACACATTCTGTTCTTCTGCTCAGAGTTGAGGATGCTGATGGTGATTACCTGAGTCAAAGTGGCACTGAGAGAGAATCTGGTACACTGCTTAATTGGGTCATGGAAATACAGTAGCACACCTATTTTGCTCCTGGTGTTTGAGATGAACACTGCTCAGAGGTTAAGTGGGGAAGGTATGAGCTATCTATCGCCCAGACATACACTGGATTTTTTTTAATTATTTTTAACACTCTCATCTCTGGAAATTCTCTGGGCCTCAGTTTCTTCATCTGTAGAACTGGGATTCAATGCCCTTTTTTGTTTGTTTGTTTTTCGATGGTATTTATTAAGCATTTATTGTACCACAGACTATACCTGTTCTCCCTCCTACTTAGAATGTGAGCTCTATGTTGGAAAGGGACTGAGTCCAGCCCGATTATCCTGTGTCTTCCCCAACACGTAGCACAATACTTAGCGCATAGTAAGCATTTAATAAAGAACACAATTAATAATAATAATAATGATAATCGCACTGTTAAGCACTTACTATGTGCCAAGCACTGTTCTAAACACTGGGGTAGACACAAGTTAATCAGATTGTTCGTAGTCCCTGCCCAACATGGAGCTCACACTTTTAATCCCCATTTTACAGATGAGGTAACTGAGGCACAGAGAAGTGAAGTGACTTGCCCAAGGTTACACAGTAGACATGTTGTGGAGCCAGGATTAGAACCCACGTCCTTCCGCCTCCCAGGCTCATGCTGTATTCATTCATTCATTCAATCGTATTTATTGAGCGCTGACTGTGTGCAGAGCACTGTACTAAGCACTTGGGAAGTACAAGCTGGCAACATATAGAGACAGTCCCTACCCAACAGTGGGCTCACAATCTAGAAGGGGGAGACAGACAACAAAACAAAACATATTAACAAAATAAAATAAATAGAATAAATACGTACAAATAAAATAAATAAATGGAGTAATAAATACGTACAAACATATATACATATATATACAGGTGCTGTGGGGAGGGGAAGGAGGTAAGGTGGGGGGGATGGGAAGGGGGAGGAAGGGGAGAGGAAGGAGGCGGCTCAGTCTGGGAAGTCTTCCTGGAGGAGGTGAGCTCTCAGTAGGTCTTTGAAGGGACTATTCACTAGACCATGCTGCTTCTGTTATTACTATTACTATTGTTATTATTAGAAAGCTATGGGCCCACCAGCATGAACTGTAAAATGACTGGTAGGGAGAACTGCCTAGCCCGCTGTCCCCCAAACTAAGGTTGCTAATCCAATGATGGTGTTTAATTTGGGAGTTCTTTGTGGGCAGGGAACGTGTCTGCCAACTCTATTATAGAGTACTCTCCCAAGTAATTAGAATGCTACTCTGAATACACTTAAGCACTCAATAAATACCATTGATTGACTGATTGATTTACACAACAAACAGGAATAAATTGCCACCATTTTGCTTTTCCAAAGGTTTTGATTGGCAATTCTACCTGACCTAATTCCAGACAACTCTGTTTAGACGCCAAAGGACATTAACTTTTCTGATGCAATAGCCCCAAGTGGGAAAGGAACTGAGCATCCTGCATCTACCCCAATGCTTCACAAATAGTAAATCCTTCACAATTACTATAATTACTACAAAAATTATTATTATCGTCCAATGAACAGCTAGCATGCATCATCCCACCTCTCCAAATTCATCTTCAAATTTTAACATCTTCTACCCTTTACAACTGAAACAGATCTACTTTCAACTTCTTAGTGCAAACCTCAACACCTCCTTCACTATATAATTTCACCAATCTGCCCCAACAAGGGATTTAATCTATTGCATCCCCCTCTATACTATAAAATCACTGTTGCCAAGGAATGTGTCTACCAACTCTGTTATACTCTCCCAAGCACTCAGTATAGTGCTCTGCACAGAGCAAGTGCTCAGTGAATACCAATGATTGATTAATTATGTTCCCCCACCAAATATCTTGAAACTGATTCTTTATAGCTACTTTTGTGCCCCAGCCTACCCCACCAAGTCAGTGGTGTACACATGAGCAATCTGAGGATGGTACCAAAGCCTTTAAAAAACTCCTAATATACCTAAAATCTCCTGACTCTGCCACTTGTCTGCTGTGTGACTTTGGGCAAGTCACTTCACTTCTCTGGGCCTCAGTTACCTCATCTGTAAAATAGAGATTGAGTGTGTGAGTCCCATGTCCCATGTGGGACAGGGACTTCATCCAACCTGATTTGTGTCCACTCCAGCACTTAGTATAGGGCCTGGCAACTAGTAAGTACTTAACAAATACCATTATCATTATTATTATTGTTATTATTTCTATTGACTTTCAGGCTCTCAGCCTTCATCTTCTCAACCAGCCTTGGGCTCCGTGAACATTCGTAGGCAATGATATAGTAATTAGCTCATCTGTAACCTGCCCACTGTCCTCGACTGCAGATGTTTAAATGGTCAAGGACATATTCATTCATTCACTCATTCAATCGTATTTATTAAGCGCTTACTGTGTGCAGAGCACTATACTAAGTGCTTGGGAAGTACAATTTGTCAACATATATAGTCCCTACCCAACAACGGGCTCACAGTCTAGAAGGGGGAGACAGACAACAAAACAAAACATGTTGACAGGTGTCATCAGAATAAATAGAAATAAAGCTAAGATGCACATCATTAACAAAATAAAAAGAATAGTAAATATGTGCAAGTTAAATAGAGTAATAAATCTGTACAAACATATATACAGGTGGTGTGGGGAGAGGAAGGAGGTAGGGCAGGAGGGATGGGGAGGAGGAGATGAAAAGGGGGGCTCAGTCTGGGAAGGTCTCCCTGGAGGAGGTGAGCTCTCAGTAGGGCTTTGAAGGGAGGAAGAGAGCTAGCTTGGCGGATGTGTGGAGGGAGGGCATTCCAGGCAAGGGGGAGGACGTGGGTTGGGGGTCGATGGCGGGACAGAAGAGAACGAGGAACAGTGAGGAGGTTAGCTGCAGAAGAGTGGAGGGTGCGGGCTGGGCTGTAGAAGGAGAGAAGGGAGGTGAGGTAGGAGGGGGCGAGGTGATGGACAGCCTTGAAGCCGAGATTGAGGAGTTTTTGCTTGATGCGTAGGTTGACTGGCAACCACTGGAGATAGGGCACTAGAGATATCAGCATGGCCTAGTGGAAAGAGCACAGATCAGGGAGTCGGAGGATCCAAGTTATAACGCTGGCTCTGCTATTTAAAGGGAGGGTTGAAGCAAAAGGTGGGCTGCAAGAGAAATGAGATCAGGGCACAGTGAGGGTGACTTGAGTGGAATGAAGCATGTGAGCAGGGTGCAATAGGAGGGTAGCAAGAGACCTGACTGAATACCTTAAGGCATTATTGTAGTACAAGTAAGAAACTAATAATAATAATAATGATGATGGTATTTGTTAAGTGCTTACTATGTGCAAAGCACTGTTCTAAGCACTGGGGAGGTCACAAGGTGATCAGGCTGTCCCACAGGGGGCTCACAATTTAAATCCCCATTTTACAGATGAGGGAACTGAGGCACAGAGAAGTTAAGTGACTTGCCCAAAGTCACACAGCTGACAACTAGTTGATGGGGAGAGAAATGGACAACCTTTGGAGGTAGTTTTAAGGAGTTGGGAAGAAGTGTACAGCAGTGGGAGAGATATCTGCAAAATTAGGATCATAACTATTACTCAATTCTGCTTCCTTATTTGTTCATTCATACATTCATTCAATCGTATTTATTGAGCACTTACTGTGTGCAGAACACTGTACTAAGTGCTTGGGAAGTACAAGTTGGCAACATATAGAGACGGTCCCTACCCAACAACGGGCTTATAGTCTAGAAGGGTTATTCATTCAATCATTATTCTAACCCTCTGGACTGAAGGATATGTGTCTCTTTCATTTATCCAACATTCCAATCCAGGAACATTTTGCGGTGATCTTTTGTACTCTTGCTGAACATCACTTTCCCAACAATTGTTTGTTCAGACCAATTTGTCTCTGCATCTGTCTTGCCTAATTTGGTTCCAGGCCTAAAAATGATTCACATGCCTTTAATTTTCATTTCTCTGCCTCCCATTTGAAGAGAAAAACATTCCTGTGCTCCGTCCTGGTATATCGATCTTAAACCTTTTAATATAACCTTAGCAGTTCTACGAGTCAATCTTTCTTCATCTGTTCCCTTCCTTCTCCTCAGTTCTTATCCAATTTAGACCTCCCCATTCTAATTTTTCTTCACGCACATCCTTAAAGGCAAAATCGTATTTTCTTTATTTTTTCTGATACCTGTTCTGTTTTTGGTTCACTATTCTGATCCCTAAAGCTCTCCCATCTCCCCACCCCCCAGGACAACTTTTGTATGGTCCTCATTAAAGCTTCTTCCCTTGATGATCTATTAGCATTTGCGAGGCCCTGAGGATGGATCTATTTGTCCTAAAATCTGCAGTCCCCAGCCACTCCAAATTTAATCCAGAGTTTTCTCTCATATTCTGTTTATTGTGATATCACTCACTAAGTTCCCCTTGACAGGAGAGTACTCAAAAATAACTATATATCATTTTAAATTGCTCTAGTTGGTAGCTTTACATTTTATGAAAATCAAGGAAAAAGAAGTATAATGACAGTACTACAAGCGGATATAGAGGCGGCAGGGTAATTGCATTTCCAGATGTGTCCATTTACCAGTTAGCTGCTCTACTAGTCTATTGGAAGCAATGGGTGGCCCGTCAATAATTAGGCTCCTGGAGACAAACTGAACCTGCTTATGGTCCCCTGTGAACACTTAGTCATTCCCAATCCTGTCAGGTTCAACAGAGAAACACTCCATCTCAACGTTTGCACTGAAGGTGGCTCGAAAGTCCACAGGACATTCAATAATAATAACAATAAAAATAGTAATTACAATAATAATGACATTTGCTAAGCACTGAGGCAGATACAAGACAATCATGTTAGACGCAGTTCGGGTCCCATGTGGGACTCACAGTCTGAGAAGCAACCTGGCCTAGTGGCTAGAGCACAGGCCTGGGGGTCAGAAGATCATGGGTTCTAATCCTGGCTCTGTCACTTGTCTAATATGTGACCTTGGGCAAGTCACAACTTCTCTGGGCCTCAGTTACCTCCTCTGTAAAATGGGGACTAAGATTGTGAGCCCCGTGTGGGACAGAGACTGTGACCAATCCACTTATCTTGTATCTACCCCAGCACTTAGAACAGTGCCTGGCACATAGTATCAACGTTATTGCCAAGAGCCATCGAGTCATTCCTGATTCATAGCAACTCTATGGATATATTTTCTCCAGAACGCCCTGTCTTCTGCCATGAGACATAGTGAGCGCTTAACAAAAAACATAATTATTATTATTAAGGGGGTGGGGAAACAGGCATTTCCCCACTTTACAGGAAACTGAAAGGAAAGTGAACGCTCAATAAATACAATTGAATGAATGGATAAATGCATGAAAAGAAAGGAAACTGAGGCACACAGAAGTTAAATGACTTACTCATATTCACGTAGCATGCAAGTCATAGAGCCAGGCTGAGAACACTGCCCTATCCTTCTCTACTCTCATGCAAACTACTGACCTAGAACTACCAAATAATGTACTCCCCGATTGCCAATATGCTGTGCATGAAAACATTCAAAAGCAAACCTCCTTCATTTCCTTCTCCCTTGATTGATTGATTGATTATATAGAGGGTTATAGGCCAAATAACATATACAGTTAATTTTTTGTGTGGTTTCTTTAGGAGGCTTAAGACAGCTGTTTAAGGCTCTACCTAGAAAAGAGCCTGCGGAGTCTGTGTCTCAGAAACGTTGATGAATTACACTTATCATTTATTCACTGGGTTCCTTAGTGAAGTTGCCAACCTCTCACTGTCTTGGTATCCAGACTAGACACCGCGGTTAGTTGCATGAGTTCTTATTGAGTGATAACTGTGTGCAGAGCCCTGGACTAAATGCTTGGAAAGTACAATTCAGCAATAACAGCAGCAGCAAGAAGGGCTAAAATAGGAAGAAGAGGAGGTTGAGGGGGAGGTTACCGGAGGGCGGCCAACCCTGACCTCCCACCCCAACCCCGACCCCCTCGGTTTCCCTCCTGCTAACAGGAAGGTGCCCCCACCCCCATTTTGAAATTAAACAAGGTTTAGGATTCATTCATTCATTCGATCATATTTATTGAGCGCTTACTGTGTGCAGAGCACTGTACTAAGTGCTTGGGAAGTCCAAGTTGGCAACATATAGAGATGGTCCCTACCTAACAGTGGGCTCACAGTCTAGAAGGGGGAGACAGACAACAAAACAAAACATATTAACAAAATAAAATAAATAGAATAAATATGTACAAATAAAATAAACAAATAGAGTAATAAATAAGTACAAACATATATACATATATACAGGTGCTGTAGTTAGGGGAAGGAGGTAAGGCGGGGGGGGATGGGGAGGGGGAGGAGGGGGAGAGGAAGGTGGGGGCTCAGTCTGGGAAGGCCTCCTAGAGGAGGTGAGCTCTCAGTAGGGCTTTGAAGGGAGGAAGAGAGCTTGGCGGATGTTGGGAGGGAGGGCATTCCAGGCCCGAGGGATGACGTGGGCCGGGGGTCGATGGTGGGACAGGCGAGAACGAGGCAAGGTGAGGAGATTAGCAGCAGAGGAGCGGAAGATGTGGGCTGGGCTGTAGAAGGAGAGAAGGGAGGTGAGGTAGGAGGGAGTGAGGTGATGGAGAGCCTTGAAGACGAGGGATCTCCTAGTCCTGCCTTCCTGCCTTCTTGCCTTATCTTAAAAGTCCCTCCATACCCAGTCCTACCTTTCTCACCTCCCTCCCCACAATTAAACAGCCAGTTGAGCGCTTCCTGTGTGCAGAGCACTGTACTGGGCATTCCTTCATTCATTCAGGTGTATTTATTGAGCGCTTCCTCTGTGGAGGGCACTGTACTGGGCATTCCTTCATTCAGGCATGTTTATTGAGCACTTACTGTGCACAGAGCAGTGTACTGGGCATTCATTCACTCCGTCATTTATTGAGCACTTGGTGCAGAGCACTGTACTATGCATTCATTCATTGACTGCTGTGTAACCTTGGGCAACTCAATTCACTTCTCTGTGCCTCAGTTACCTCATCTGTAAAATTGGGATTAGGGCTGTGTGAGCCCCATGTGGGACAACCTGATTACCTTGTATCTACCCCAGAGCTTAGAATAGTGCTTGGCACATAGTAAGTGCTTAACAAATATCATAATAATTATTATTATAACTTACCTTCTGAAGCTAAATAATAATAGTGTCAAAAAGCGTTCTGAAATCTAAATTCTCAGACGAGGACACCATTAGAATCTGATTTCCTAGAAGGGATGTCTGACCCATAATATCAATATCTGCCAATACATCACAAACAAAACTGTTTAAATTCATTTAAAACTAAGAGCTAAAATCCTCAAGACAGTGTGCCTGTTGAATGGCTATTTGCATCAAATATTGCATCAAGATTCACTTGTGCAAAATAAAGTAGAACTATCAGTTAGAGATAAGAGAAGCAGCCTGGCTCTGTGGAAAGAGCACGGGCTTGGGACTCAGAGGTCATGGGTTCTAATACTGGCTCCCCCACATATCTGCTGTGTGACCTTGGGCAAGTCACTTAACTTCTCTGAGCCTCAGTTACCTCATCTGTAAAATGGGGATTAAGGTTGTGAGACCCATGTGGGACAATCTGATCACCTTGTATCCCCCCCCAGCACTTAGAACAGTGCTTTGCACATAGTAAGTGCTTAACAGCTGCCATTATTATTATTATTATTATTATTAGAGAATTCCAGTTGAATGATGAAATGGCCTGATTTTATCATTCTTTATGTTGCTCAATTTGCTGTGGATGTTGAGGAACCTTAAAGAGAAATAGTTAACTTGCATTTCAGACAAACCATAAACATCAGTGTCAAAGAGCAAGCAAGGCCAAAAAACAGTCCCTAAGAGGCCAGTAGCCTGCTGGGCATAAACTTGCCCTTCCACTGACCCACAGCTGTCATGAAGCCGGAAGAGTCATGGTCAGGTCCAAAGTGAAGCAATTGGACCTAAGTGCTCAGAGTTACCATGACAATGACCACCAGCTATTCTTTATTGACAAGGCATGCTTTGCATGTCTGAGAAAGCCTCTGGTTACTGGTGAAAGATGTATTGATTATACATTAGTCTGGCAGGACTGACCAACAGCACAAGCTTTAAAGAGCTGCTTTCCAATTTCCATGTTGCTATCAGGTTTAGCTTAATTCTTAAGGGAATAAAAAAAAAATTGTTCTCAATCAGAATCATGACTCCACAGACGTAGAGTCAAATTGCTGAGTCAGGTTTGGGTGTAGAATTTCATTCAAGAACTTGGAAAGATCCAGGAAAGAAAAGAAAAAAAAAACCCAACAGTTTCCCTTTAGTCTGACAACGGCAGTGAGGAAGAAGAAAAACAGAATTGTCAACAGCCATAGCAGGAAAGTATACACTCAAGGATAAACACAGAGAAGGTTGTTTGTTTGTTTCTTTCCAAAAAGAAGTATATTCCTCTGTCTTTCCCTGTCAGCTCTTCAGAGTCTCCTCAAACCAAGAAATTTTGGTGAACTCAAAGTCTGTTAACCCCCTAGCAGAAATGTTTGTCCAGCTCTATTAAACTGTACAACACAGTAGTCATTAGAAATTTACCAAATTTACCAAAAATAGACAGATCCCTACCTTGCAGCATGGAAAAACTTTATTGGAAAAGATACACACCTGGGAGTCCAATGACCCAGATTCAAGACCCAACTTCTTGTCTGCTGGGTGATTTGGGACTAGTCACAACCTCTCTGGGCCTTAATTTCCTCATCAAAAAAGTTGACTATGACCCTGTCCTTTTTCCTAACCTTGAATCTACCCCATTACTTAGCACAGCGTAAGCACTTAATACATAGACCGTAAGCTCGTTTGGGGCAGGGAACATGCCTACCAATTCTATGATTGATATAATACTAATCATTATTAATTATTAAAATGCCACACAGAGGATATCATCATCAATCGTATTTACTGAGCGCTTACTGTGTGCAGAGCACTGTACTAAGCGCTTGGGAAGTACAAATTGGCAACATATAGAGACAGTCCCTGCCCAACAGTGGGCTCACAGTCTAAAAGATATCAGCTTAATTGACACTTAGAGAGGCAGTGTGGCTAAAGAAGCAGCGTGGCTCAATGGAAAGAGAACGGGCTTTGGAGTCAGAGGTCATAGGTTCTAATCCCGGCTCCTCCACTTGTCGGCTGTGTGACTTTGAGCAAGTCACTTCACTTCTCTGTGCCTCAGTTCCCTCATCTTTAAAATGGGGATTAAGACTATGAGCCCCCCGTGGGTCAACCTGATCATCTTGCAACCTCCCCAGTGTTTATAACAGTGCTTTGTATGTAGTAAGCACTTAATAAATGGCATTATTATTATTAACTAATGAAATGATTCTATAAAGGCTTCTTTGAATTGATTTGTTTCTCCTGGACAAATGACCAAATTAGCCCTTTACAGAAGCTAATCACAAAGGTTGGGCAGAAACAAGCCAATTCAGGGGCATGGATAAGAAAAATAATGAATAAAACTGAAAATCAAAAGGATGTCCAGATTTTAGATTCTACGTACCCTACTGATTTATTTTTAAAATGTCCAGTGGCAGATAAAGTATCATTGCACTAATAATAAAAATAATGATAACATTTGCTAAGTATTTACTATGTGCCAAGCACTGTTCTAAGCACTGGGTTAGATACAAGGTCATCAAATTGTCCCACGTGGGGCTCACAGTCTTAATCCCCATTTTACAGATGAGGTAACTGAGGCAAAGAGAAGTTAAGTGACTTGCCCAAAGTCACACAGCTGACAAATGGCAGAGCTGGGATTAGAACCCATGACCTCTGACTCCCATACTCAGGCTCTTTCCACTAAGCCATACTGCTGGATTTCAGATCCTTGTTAAGATTATCCTTAGTTCTACTAAGGTTGTAGCAGAATGCACTGATTGAGGGAACAATTAATTTATAGCCAAACTAAAGGAAACATATCTATTTGCAAATCTTTCTTCATAGTCCCTATTAACATCTTGCTAATAAAAAAGACATCATTAACCAAGTCATCATGCTTGCCATGAAGGTTCTCACACACAATCAAGCAATAATAATGATAGTATCTGTTAAGCACTTACTGTGTGCCAAGCACTGTTCTAAGCACTGAGGTTGATACAAGGTAATGAGTTTGTCCCACATGGGGCTCACAGTCCTAATGCCCATTTTACAGATGATGTAACTGAGGCACAGAGAAGTTAAGTGACTGGCCCAAAGTCACACAGCTGACAAATGGCAGAGTCAGGATTAGAACTCACTACCTCTAACTCCCAAGCCCATGCTCTTTCCACTCAAGCCACGCTGCTTCTCTATAGTAGTATTAGAGAATTAGAGTAGTATTAGCAAAGTATTTAGAGAAGCGGCATGGCCTAGTGGAAGCAATAATAACAGTAATAATAATTATGGTAATTGTTAAGCGCTCACTATGTGCAAAGCACTGTTCTAAGCACTGAAATATATACAAGGTAATCAGGTTAGACACAGCTCAGGCTCATAGTCTTAATCCCCATTTTACAGATGAGGAAACTGAGGCACAGTAAAGTTAAGTGACTTGCCCAAGGTCACACAGCAGATAAATGCAGAGCCGGGACTAGAAACCTGGTCTTTCTGGCTCCCAGGCCCATGGTCTAACCACTAGCCCACACTACTGGCAATCCCTTATAGACGATCATTCTGTATGCTGTGAACTCTACAATAAATGGACCCCGTGAGATTTGTAAAGAATGGGCAGTTGGTTATACTAACTCTGAATTTCATTTAGTATTTACTTAACTGGAACAAACTAAAATAAAACAACAACAACAAAAAATCTGATGCCCTTAGATTTCAATCTTTAAATGGATGGCTGTTTTTATCTTAAAGTGATGACCAGCTAATCTCCAGTACTCCAGCTATCATGAGTGATCCATGCTGCTACTAGGCCATGCTCCTTTCCTTGGGTTAGAGACTGAGCCTAGGAGTCAAAGAAACTGGGTGCTAATCCCTGTGCCACCACTTGTCTGCTGTGTGATCTTGGTAAAGTCATTTAACTTCTCTGTACCTCAGTTTTCTCATCTGTAAAATGAGTATTAAATCCTACTCTCTCCTACCTAGACTGTGAACACGATGCAGGACAGGTACTGCTTCCAAACTGATAACCTTGTATCTACCCCAACATTTAGAACAGTGCTTCGTGATTACTAAATGCTTAACAAATGCCATTATTATTGTTGTTGTAATAATAATAATTGTAATTATAATAATTATTATTGCACAACTGTGGGAAAATTATTGAAATAAGCATTTGGGAAAGTACAATGGTGATTACAGACAAGGTTCTCGACCTATAGGATAGAATGTAAAGTTAGGCCTCTTCATATTGCTCTGGATCCCTTGACAAGTTGGCAAGTTCTTGGGGTACCTATCACTGGGATGCTGGGGTAGGGAGTTGAGGCTTCTGGTTTGTTGCTGTTGGGGGGCCATTAGGAGTGACAATGTCCATTGCTTCTAAAGGCACTCAATCAGCTCCTTTTCTCCTACTTATTCATTGATTATAACCACTACATCCCAGCTCACACTCTTTGTTCCTCTCAAGCTATCCAACTCCTTGTTCTCATCTCACCCATCTAGCCTTTTCCTCACACCCTTCCTGCTGTCTACAGCTCCCTCCCACTTCATATTTGGCAGATCACAGAACTCCTTGACTTCAAAGACCTTCTGAAATCACATTTCCTCTAGGAGAACCTCCCCAATTAACTTCTAATATTTCCCAATTTACACCCCTGTGTCTACCATGCCAGCCAATCGCTTAAGAACTCACAATTCCCCATAACTCTTATATGTGTATCATATATTGTCTAGTACTTCCTCCTATCTATAATTCATTTTAGCATCAATCTCCCCAACTAGATTACAAATTCCTTGAGGGGAGGCATCAGACTTGTTCTAAGGTAAATCCTTTCCTACTTGTTCTAAGGTCAATCCTTTCATACATTTAGTACCATGTTCTGCTCACAGTAGAAGTGCAACAAATACTATTTACTTATTTGGGGATTTGATTAACAACAATTCAACAATTCTACAATTCAAAATTCCCTGTCTACAATTTTTTTAATATGGTATTTGTTAGGCATTTACTATGTGCCCAGCACTGTATTAAGTGCTGGAGTAGATACCAGCTAATCAGGCTGGACACAGTCCAGGTCCCACATAGGGCTCAAAGTCTTAATCTCCACTTCACAGATGAGGCAACTGAGGCGCAGCAAAGTTGACTTGCCCAAGATCACACAGCACACACAGGTTCTCTGCCTCCCGGGCCTGTGCTGTTTTTACTAGGCTGCACTCCTTCACATAATTCCCACAATTCCCTTCTTGAGTCTGTAAACTTCAGTCACATCATTCTTTGGTCTTTGTGAAGCCTGAAGAGTACTAATCTTTCCAGTCCATCCTAGTTCAGAAGTGATTTAATTTCCCTGATCATACTGGTTATCCTTCTCCATACAGATTCCAATTCTGTAACATCTTTCCATAAAATATCTCCTCCAGGAACCCCTACAGAACATATCATTTTAAGTGCCACACAATCTAAATTTACAGGGGAAAAAAATGGTCCTGTAAATAATTACAAACCATGATCAAATTGGATTGATCAAGATCCAATGTTCCATCTTTTCAGTAGCCTGGAATCAGACATTTAACTCTTTCAGATGAAATTAAGTGCCCCCTACCCCAATTAAAATGAATACCATCAAATGAACTGAAGCCTTGTTATAAATCAAATCCGTACTATATAAAAACTGATATTTGTGTCTCAATAGGTCAAGAAGAAGAGGTGGCCTTTCCAATGGAGCTGGATACCAGATTCCCCTTTCATTGATCCAGGTTTCAACTCTGGGTGCTTGAGTTTATGATTAAAGAGTTCTCCACACCACTGTCAGGAAGTCGATAATGTGATAGATACCCCTTCTGCTGGTCCTGTCTCTGGCACTTTAACTACACATACACTCTGACAGTTATTACTGCTGCAATAAATTCTTCAGTAAAATAAATAGGCTTTCTGTAAATTTATTAGTCTAGGCACTCTACTTAATATAAATGCTAGTCTTAAACAGGTAACTACCCTAGTAAATAGACCAGCTTATTTTAGAAGAATTACATGAAATTAGATTCTCAAAGGGACATGGCCAGGAAGGTTGTAAATCATTTAATTTGAACAACTATATATAATGGATAGAATTACATAAACTGTACATGCTTAATGTATGTATATATATATATATATGTACATATATATATATACACACATCTGTATAGACCACTTTTAACTGGAATAATTTCTAAAAGCATTCACATAACATACTACATATGTGTATAGATTTTCATTTTGCATATATAAAGTAAAACTAATCGGTAACTATAGTTTTTAAAAAGAGATTAGTAAAACTTGAAAACCCTGCATGCCATAGCGATGCTAAATGAGTTTTAGTATGTGCAGTATTTATTGCTAGAGAAAGAATTATTTTTGAGGCATGTGGCTAAGTATTCCTTAAGTCTTTTTGGATTGTCACTGAAAATCCCAATTCATCAAGTAACTGAATGTGTCCTGACTGTTGCTCTATACTGTTGTATGTTATATTATTTGTGTGGTATGAAGCATTCTTAAATAACACATGATCTTTTCTCCCCCCAGTGGGTATCTCTCTAAAAAAAAGATGTGTGTATTTAATAAGAATACCCAGTGAGAGAAAATATTTTCTATAAAAAACAAGTGAAAAGAAACTGGGAGAATAAAGCAGCACAATCTCCCTCCAAACTATGTTTGGCTGCTATTGCCTGTTGCATAGAGTCTCTAAAATAAAAACCAATAAATAATTATTTCCTTTCCAACACATTACCAAATATGTGCACAGATGGTTTGGGGTCCAATAAAGCAGCCCATTGTTCCAAAAATCCTGTCTTACTTGTCCAGAAAAATGTGTCTCCACTTTCCTGTAGGTCCATGATCAAAAAATAGAATGGCACACAGTCAGCAAATATCTCACTGTGGGACCTTCCAGTACACTGCAATCAATTAGATACATACAAAATAAGACGCTGCCTCAAAATAGCACAGAAAAAAAGTTTTTCAGTGGGGGTGGCATTATTAGCATATGAATGCTATGGATTCTGACACAAAACAATGGGCTTACGCAAAGGTTTGACCCTATGTGGGGATGGTTCAATTTTCAATGAACAATCGGTCAATTATATTTATCGAGCATTTACTCGTGCAGAGTACTATACTAAGTGCTTGGGAGAGTACAATAGGATTGGTAGGAAAAATCCCTACCCTCAAGGAGCTTACAGTCAAGTAGGGGAAACAGACACTAAAATAAATTACAGGTAGGGGGAAGCAACAGATTTTAAAGATTTGTGCATAAGTGCTATAGGGCCTAGCAGGTCAGGAAGTAAAGAGGAGTGTTGAGTAGCCAAGTGTATAGGTGATGCAGGGTGTTGGAGCGGTGTAGGGAAGGAAATGGACTGGGAAGATGAGCAATTAATCAGTGAAGACCTCCAGAAGGAGATGAGATTTCAGAAAGGCCTTAAAGATGGCCTCCTACTTAGACTGTGAGCCCCAACCCAATTATCTTGTATCAACCCCAGCATTCAGTACAGTGTTTGGCTCATAAATGCTTACAAATACTGCTATTATTATTATTTTCTATTATCATTATTGTTGTTATTATCATTAGTATATTAAGTTCACTTCTAGACTGTGAGCTCCCCTCTAGAACTGTGAGCCCATTATTGGGTAGGGATTGTAAGCCCCCTCCTTCCTCTCCCCCTCCTCCCCCTCTTCTCCCCCCCCACCTTACCTCCTTCCCTTCCCCACAGCACCTGTATATATGTATATATGTTTGTACGTATTTATTACTCTATTTATTCATGTATTTTACTTGTACATATTTATTCTACTTATTTTATTTTGTTAATATGTTTTGTTTTGTTCTCTGTCTCCCCCTTCTAGACTGTGAGCCCACTGTTGGGTAGGGACCGTCTCTATATGTTGCCAACTTGTACTTCCCAAGCACTTAGTACACTGCTCTGCACACAGTAAGTGCGCAATAAATACGATTGAATGAATGAATGAATTGTCTCTGCTGCTGAATTGTACTTTCCAAGCACTTAGTTTGGTGCTCTGCACACAGTAAGTGCTCAATAAATGTGATCGAACGAATGAATGAATGAATGAATGCACTTCTCTTAGGCTGGCTGTATGTCCAGGTTTAGCCAATAAAATCCATTAATTTTATAGACTTCACCAGGCCATTTGGAAAAACATGCAAACATCCTAGACGTTAGATTCCATAGTTGAAAGCTTCAGACTGCCATTCATTAAACCCCAAATGCTCTTGTTCGATTTCAATGCTTAGACTGACTGCCCCCATCTATTTGCGGGATGCCCATTTAAGGACCCAGGGGGGTTTATGACTCAATGTAAGGATTACAGAAAAAGCTGCTCCATAGTCCCTCAACTCCTGGCTCCCAATTCCACAGTGGCTAAGAGGGCAGGAGAAGACATACATTTAGGTTGGTATCCTGCCTATGACCAAAAAAAATTAAATTAAATGGCGGGCAGATAACTAATGAACCAGATGGTCTGGAGTTTCTTGGATCCAAAATCTGCCTTTCACTTGAGAAATGGGCTTTGTGGTTATTGCTCTTCAACATGACCTGGTGCTTACATTCCACCTACCTGGAATTCCCTCCCCATCTACACAGTTCTCTTACAATTCCACCATTATTAGAAAGTCTTCCTCTTTTAATTCCCAGCAGAACACAATGTGGAATTTATACCCATCCTCAACTCTATGTATATATGTATATTCGATGATTTATTCATTGATTATTTATTCTGATATTATTTCTACTCTATAGGATATCCTTGTTCTTCTTTCTGCTCCCATTATTGGTGAATAATTGATGTCTGCCTGTCTTTCACTTTAGATTGAATGCTCCTTCCAGGCAGGTACTATGTCTTTTGTTTCCTGATTAATCTCCCAGAGCCTTTTTACATCTCACTGGAGATAGTAGGTGCTCAATACTGTTGATTAATTGACCAATCAATCAATCATATTAAGTGCTTACTATGTGCAGAGCACTGTGCTAAGCACTTGGGAGAGTACAGTATTACAGAGCTGGTAGACATGTTCCCTGGGAGAGTCTGGTATAACTAGCTCTCTTCCTCCCTTCAAAGCCCTACTGAGAGCTCACCTCCCCCAGCAGGCCTTCCTAGACTGGGCCTCCTTTTTCCTCTCCTCCTCCCCTCCCCATCGCGCCCCCCCTCCCCCCCCCACTGCCCTAGTCCCTTCCCCTCCCCACTGCACTTGTATATATTGGTACATATTTATTACTCCATTTATTTTACTCGTACGTATTTACTACTCTGTTTATTTTATTAATGATATGCATATAGCTGTAATTCTATTTATTCTGATGGTTTTGACACTTGTCTCCATGTTTTGTTCTGTTGCCTGTCTCCCCCTCTTAGACTGTGAGCCCATTGTTGGGCAGGGACTGTATATGTTGCCAACTTGTACTTCCCAAGTGCTTAGTATAGTGCTCTGCACACAGTAAGCACTCATTGAATGAATGAATGAATGAATATAACAGAGCTGGTAGAGATGTTGCCTGCCGACAATGTGATTGATTACCTATTTACTGCACGCCTACTGCCACAGTGGAAATTGGCATTTTCTCTTAGTGCTCCCCCATGTAAAGAACTACCAATCCTTGGCTGCAGTCTCTTAGAAGGTAGGAGATTCTTGGGGGATCTTGGGAGTCAATTGACCTTCTCAGTCCCTGGCTTCCCGCTGAGGAAATGGTGTTGGATTCATCCCTCGGTCAGAAAATAACAAAGTTGAAAGTTCTCTTGACCTCCAAACAGACACCTGAGTTGCCTATCACCAGAACCATTTGGCCTAAACCCCTGAAGCTGATGGATTGAGAATGACCTAAGAGAAAAGTTCTCACAAGCAGACCTGAGGAAAAACACTCTGAACAAACCAAGTGGTATATCAGTAGCTAAATGGAAAAATCACATCCAGGGGAATAACATCATTTTATCCATCTATCATTCAGAAACTGATGAATATTGTTTGGGGAAGCTGAGCAGGGCCAGATACCCTTGAGGGGAAATTCTCACCTCATTAAAGAATTCAAGTATGTCTGTGGTCATGAGGGTTAAAATTAGAGAGGCTAAAATCAATCCCACTTTGACAATTCTCTAGATGGGTGGCTCTGGTTGGAAAGGGCATAAAGGCTCACCCTGGGAGACAGGAAGTCCATTATTTACTCTGTCCCTCCCATGGGAAAATCCACAGGTGTAAGGTGTCAGTCACTTACCTGATGGCACTACTCAGAAGAAAGCCAGTCAAAGGGAGGATTAAGGAAAATGAGCAGAGGATGGCTATTTGGAGAAGCAGCACAGTCACTGTAGAGTTGGTTGGGGTAAAATGGTCATTGGGATAGGCAGCAGAGCTCACCTGTCCTCCAAAAATCCAGAGAGAAACACTAGGTGGGAGTGAGTCTGAACACCAGAGTTCTTCAAGGTCTATGTTAAATATGTGAGGAGGTCCAGAGAAAAATCTCCAGAACAGCTAATAATAGTGGTGGTATTTGTTAAGCACTCACTATGTGCCAGGCACTGTACTAAGCTCAGGGGCTGATACAAGCAAATCAAGCTGGACACAGTCTCTGTCCCACATGGGGCTCACAGCCTTAATCTCCATCTGAAAGATGAGGTAAATGAGGCACATAGCAGGCAAGTGACTTGCCCCAGATCACACAACAGGAAAGTGCCCAAGCTGCATTTAGATCTCAGGTCTCCTGACTCCTAGGCCATGCTGCTGGTTATGTCTTGCTAATTTTGGACTCCTCTTTGTAGAATGTTAAAGGCTCTTTCAAGTCCTAAGCTGATGTTTCACAACAGGTGTACCACCTCTACTGGGGTCCTGCTGTGAAGCCCAAACCCCCTGAGTATGTGTGAACAGAATTTGAGAGTCACAGCAGTCAGAAACGCCAATATGGGGCACAGAAGAGGAAGAAGCCCTAGATGCCGGCCCCTAAAGGTAGGTCTGACTAGCAATGCCCTTGATGATTCTCTAGCCATCCGAATAAGCACAGAGATCTTGATTGGGTGTGAGGTGAATCAGGAGACTTAATAATAATAATGATGGCATTTATTAAGTGCTTACTATAATAATAATAATGATAATAATAATAATGGCATTTGTTAAGTGCTTACTGTGTGCAAAGCACTGTTCTAAGTGCTGGGGAGGTTACAAGGTGATCAGATTGTCCCACGGGGGGCTCACAATCTTAATCCCCATTTTACAGATGAGGTAACTGAGGCACAAAGAAGCGAAGTGACTTGCCCAAAGTCACACAGCTGACAATTGGCAGAGTCAGAATTTGAACCCATGACCTCTGACTCCAAAGCCCATGCTCTTTCCACTGAGCCATGCTGCTTCTCTAAGACTTACCCTTTGACAGCAGGGAGTCAGTCCATCAGTCATATTTATCGAGCTCTTACTAATAATAATGACGGTATTTATTAAGTACTTACTGTGTGCCAGGCATTTTACTGAGCACTGGAGTGGATACAAGCAAATCAAGTTGGACACAGTTCCTGACCCTGTGGGCTCACAGTCTCAATCCCTGTTGTATAGATGAGGTAACTGAGGCCCAGAGAAGTAAAATGACTTGTCCAAGGTCACACAGCAGACAAGTGGCTGAGCCGGGATTAGAACCCATGACCTTCTGACTCCAAGGTCCGTACTCTATCCGCCACACCATGCTGCTGCAGAGCACTGTATTAAGTGCTTGGGAGAGTACAATATAACAATGTAACAGACATATTCTATGCCCATAAAGTCTAGACGGGGAAACTGACATTAACATAAATAAATAAATTACAGATATGGACATAAGTGCTGCGGGGCCGAGAGGGGTGCATGAATAGAGGGAGCAAGTCAGGGAACTGCAGAAGGGAGAGGGAGATGAGGAAGGGAGGGCTTAGTCAGCGGAGTCCTAGAGATAGAACTGCCAGGTTGGGGCCTGTTGGTCGTTAAGATCCACCGGGGTGAATTTTCTCCTCAAATGCTCCTCGTCTTTACGTCACTGTTGTTGTTTTTTGTCTTTCTGCCCGGGAAAGAGATTCCTTTCTTATGTTGCCAACTTGGACTTCCCAAGCACTTAGTACAGTGCTCTGCACACAGTAGGCGCTCCATAAATACAACTGATTGATTTCTTGGCCCGAGGCACGTTCGGTTTGGTTTTTAAAGACACAGAGTATATATGTTTGTACATATTTATTACTCTATTTTATTTGTACATAGTAAATGTATGGAAGCCGCGTGGCTCAGTGGAAAGTGCCCGGGCTTTGGCGTCAGAGGTCATGGGTTCAAATCCCTGCTCCGCCACTTACCAGCTGGGTGACTTTGGGCAACTCACTTCACTTCTCTGGGCCTCAGTTCCCTCATCTGTAAAATGGGGATGAAGACTGTGAGCCCCACATGGGACAACCTGATCACCTTGTATCCTTCCCCAGCACTTAGAACAGTGCTTTGCACATAGTAAGTGCTTAACAAATGCCATTATCATTATTATTATTATTACATATTCTATTTATTTTATTTTGTTAATATGTTTTGTTTTGTTCTCTGTCTCCCCCTTCTAGACTGTGAGCCCACTGTTGGGTAGGGACCGTCTCTATGTGTTGCCAACTTGTACTTCCCAAACGCTTAGTACAGTGCTCTGCACACAGTAAGCGCTCAATAAATACGACTGAATGAATGAATGAAATGCATATGGCTGGCTGCAGAGCAATCACACCCTCAAAGATGAGAATAGCATGTGTTGTCCACGATCTAGCTCTTAGAACAAATCATATGAATGAACTCCTCTTGTGGTAGTGAGGGTTTTCCTTAAGTATTTACAAAGCCACTTCACAACATAGAGTAGTGCCTCTTAAATATACTCACTTTGCAGCCTAATTTTATATTAATGGGGTGAGAATGGGAAGGTAATTCTAATAATCATGGTATTTGTTAAGCATCCCACATTTCTAAAGATCCTGTCTTACTATGCACCAAACGTTGCACCAAGCACTGGAGTAGATACAAGATAATCAGATTAGACATAGCCCCTGTCCCACAGGAGACTAAGAAGAAGGGAGAACAGGTATTGAATCCCCATTTTACAGGTGAGGAAACGGAGGCATAGAAAAATTAATTGACTTGTTCCAGGTCACACAGCTGGCAAGTGGCAAAGCTGTGATTAGAACCCAGGCCCTCTGACTATTTGATGGAGCCAATTTCTAATTGAATGGCAGAAAAACTAATTAATCAGTAGTGCCAGTGAATCCCTTCAGACAGAGACACTTTGAGAGCCAGTAATAGCAGAAAAGTTTCTCTTGTCCTGCTGCGAACAGTCTCAGAGGAAATTGTAGCGAAGAGAAGATCTGTGGCAACTTTTCACTTCATACTGAATATCAATGTCTCATTAAGAAGCACGATCTCTCAGAATTCTGAAAGTCTGAACTTCGCTATTCAACAATGTTCACTAGTTAATATTTTAAATTGATATAAGACGTTTTAGGACTGCTTTTCTTTGTCAGAAGACATTTTAACACCTATATCTCAATCTGCTCACCTGTAAAGCAGAATGATGTCTCAGTCATTGATAGTTGTTAATACAAAACCTGATTTCCTGAACATTTGAAATGTCATTTTGGGGGAGTGGGCTCTTTGGAAGAAGAAGAAACCTCTTTCAGACTGTGAGGAGACCCACATAGTACATTCCTACTGGTTAGTTAGGCTATTTATTAAGTGTTTACTATGTGCCAAATACTGCATGAGGCATGGGGAAGATCCAAAATAATCAGATTTGACACAGTCCTTGTCCCACATGGAGCTCATAATTTGAGAGGCAAAGATAGAAAGTACTTTATTCTCATTTTACAGATGAGGAAATTGAGCCACTGAGGGGTTAAGTGGCTTTTGCTAGGCCACAAAGAAGGCCAGTGGCAGGCATGATCTCTCCACTAGGCAATGCTGCATGTCAAAGAATCAGTGCTCCTCCCACAGTGCTCAGCCTCTGACACTGGGAGAATTGGGTTCTTTGTTAAATCCTCTTTTCAGAGACCTTGAAGATGGTTGGAGACCACAAAGCTCTTAGACTAAATATTTCCCTTAATCCTATTACCTTTCCAAGTGCCATACATTTTCCTTTCGAGGCTCTATTTTCAAGAACTGGACATTGCTCTTTCTTCCTTTGCCACACTGGACATAAAATTCTGACATATCTTTTCAATTAGGCCGTCCTGAGCTGCACAGAAACAGGAAACCGAGCTCAACCTCAAACCAATCCAGACACAGGAAACCGGGGATAGACAGCAACAAGCTTCATCAGAACAAGTCAGAACAGTAAAAAAAAAAAAAAAAGAAGATGAAGAAAAAGAGCAAAACCCTTTCAGAAGGGCCACAACCCCCACATTCCTCTCCCCTTGCCAGGTGCAATACAACTACCTCTCACTTGCACTCTTCAGGTCAAGGAACTTGATCTTGGTAGAGCTGACCAAGAGAGTCAACCTATTCATGGAGATCGGCAGGTATTTCCTCTGACTCGGGTATACAAGGGATAGGGGAGAGTCTGGGGGTGGGGAGGGGTCTGCACAGGTTATAGCAAGGGGAAGGAACAATCTTTCTAGACCTATATTTTTTTCCTTTCACCTTCTTTCAAGATGCCAGATGTGCACCCAAAGCCTTTTCTGTCTGGTGTTAGAAGGTGCAAAAACATTCAGCTGAACCTGTAAGGTGTCAAGGGAAACCACAGTCAATGAACAAAAGGTTGACTACCGGTCTCACTAGGTGGACTGAAACACTTGGTAAATGTACGATGATATTTGGACATTTTTGAAGTGCAAAATAAAAAATATGAATAGTGCGTGGTTAACCACCATTTACATTTCTGAAAGAGGGAAAGGAGAGAGAGAGAGGAGATCATTTTCCCTTTTTGGAAATGTGAAGGAGGGCCTGAATCCTGGGAGACTTAAGAGTCTTCAAGTGATGCAACTTTTCTTACTATAAAATTCCTCTAATTTTACTGTGGCTTCATTTACATTTCCTATTTTAGCACCTTTTTTGTGGGGGTGACTGCAGGCATCTTTTCACCAAAGATCTGGGTGGCTAAGCTCTTTTCTAGCTAAAATGATCATGTAATCTAGTCTAGCCAGGACATTCTAGAATGTCTGTAGGCTGTCCTGGAAAACTTTTAGAAAAATATGCAAATATCTCAGAATGGTTTTTGTCCTATTTCACCAGTTTAGCCCATGCTCCACCAACCCTAAAGTGTTCTTGCTCAATTTACATGACTGGGTTTCCATAGCTGGGCAGAAGCATGCTCAGTACACATTTGGCATAAATCCCACTGCATGCTGGGGTCAGTATTATGGATGTCCCAAATTGTTGAGGGGACTTTAACTCCACCTCAGAATTCCAGAGACAGGGAGAGGAAACCCCTAGGCTTGGGATTATGCCTCGCTATCACAGATTTACCAAAATATGAACTTTTCAGCCTATCTCAAATTGAAAGGGGGGAAAAAAGCAACTTCGTTAAACCCTTTCTAAGTCATGAATGATAGGGTGGGAGATGTAAATGTTTTGAGGTGATTTTCAAGTTGAAAAACGGATTCATTTTCCCCTGGGAAGTTTTACAGTCCTAAGGCAAAGAAGCTGTGGAGAGTGAGCTGTGAAATTTTATTTAGAATTAATATAGTAAACAGGACTGGATGTCTTCCACATTGCTTGCCCACATATTAGATTGAAACCATTGGGTTGCTATGCACGTTCCCAGAATCCAATGAAACAACACTAAGGACACATGGTTTTCTTTTTTTTCTCTTTTTAACAAAGCTATTGGAAAAAAAGAACTCAAACAAAAAGCAAATGAAATTTAACCACACAATATTTTTAAGCAATGATGAGTAACACTCCATGAAAGCCAAAGATGTCACTGAGAGCACTTAACTTGAAAATTCACTCTAAGTCTGTAGGTGGTCATTTGACCACCAAATAGCTTTCTCCTTTAATAAGCTACTCCACCTAAATGGCTGTCCTACTGGTATCTTCTTCTTAAAGGACCACTCAAAACATAACCCTGCCCCCACCATCTATCTTCAAAAAAATTCTTCTTCAAAAAAATTCAGTTATGGACTTTAAGACTTTCTTCCAGCTACCTCCCATTTTCCTAGTGTCTTTCTTCTTCTCCTTGATCACTTGCACTTTTCGCTTCTCCCACTCCAGCTTCCTAACCTACTTTGCTTATACCTTTGTCATCTCTGAACCATGGCTCATGTTTTTCCTCTCCTTGGAACTCCCTCTTGACTTCCAAATCTATCAAACACTGTCCTTCCCCACCTTCAAAGCCCTCTCTAAAAAGCCACTTTTTCCAGATTCCCTGACGACTCCTGCCCTTTCCTGGATACTCCACCACAACAACCACGCCAACATAGTTATGTAAGTCTAATTGCATAGTATTTATTGTTACGTTGCATCTACCTAGGGGTTGTCTACTAGAAAGAACTTAGTAAATGTCAAAGTTATTATGGTTTAATCATTTCAATCATTGGTGTTCATTAACTGCTAATTGTGCACAGAACACTAAACTAAACTTGGGAGAGTACAATAAATAAAAAACAGGGAATGTATTTGTATTTATTCTCTTTATTTAACCTTCTTAATACATGTTATTTCTATCCCATTGCTTCTCCCATGAGATTGCAAGCTCACTGAAGTCAGGAACTTTATCTTTGACTTCTGTTGCATTTTCCAACATACCTAGTACAGTGCTCCATAGCCACAGTCACCCAATAAACACTTTTGATGATGGTGCCCATCCTTAGGGTTGACCAACGGGTAAACTGATGACAAAATCTTTCATGCTTTTCCCCAGCTACCATGTTAACTTTTAAGCTACATTCCCTCTTCTGTTAACCCTCAAGTTCTCAAAATTGTAATCAAATTCACAGAACCTAACACTTAAAACTATGAGGAGAGAATTCTAGTCCATCCCAAAGGTTCTGTCACTGAATCCTTCCTCAAGTAATGTTTTTGTTTTGTTTTAAATGGAATGTACAAAAGATACCCTCCCCCCTGGCCCTCATCATCCCCGGATCAAACCTGGAGAGTTTCCAGTACTCTACCACTCTCAGCCTACAGAAGGGAGAGTCAAGAAAAGGCATACCCATTCCATTTCTAGCTTAAGCAATGGCTAGTGAGTGGAAGGTCATCTTGCTACAAGTCAAAACTCACCTGTCCTGGGCAGCAGCAGCATGGGAGAGAGTCGAGGACAGAGACTCAAGTTTACTGCACAGAAGGAGGCAATGGTAAACCACTTGCACATTTTTACCAAGAAAAGACTACAAATACACTATGAGAATGATTGCAGATGAAGAATGGGACATTCTGGGAGAGATGTGTCCATGGAATCGCTATGAGTCAGAGATGATTTGACAGCCTAGGACAAGACCACAAAGGATGCCACAATACATGGATGGGATAAAATTATTCACTTTTCCTTAGTGTGGGACTAAACATCATGCTTTAAATCCTGAATAAAGGGAGACAGTAACCTTACTATGCACTCCTGGAAAGATGAAATGGAAGGAGAAGGAGGATGGCCTAGTAGTTTGAGCTCAGGCCTGGGAGTCAGGACCTGAGTTCAAATCCCCTTTCTGCCAATTGCTTGTTGTGTGACCTTGAGCAAATCACTTCACTTCTCTGTGCCTCAGTTACCTCATCTCTAAAGTGGGAATTAAATCATCCTCCCTCAAATTGAGGCAGTGAGCCTCATATGGGACAGGGACTGTGTCCAACCTGATAAACGTCTTTCTACCCCAGTGCTTGGAACGGTGCTTGACACATAGTAAATGCTTAACAAACACCATAAAAAGGAGTGGTTAACTAGTCTTTCTGTTATTCAAAGAGGATTATTTGAAGATGCTCCCTCTGCATTGGAGATTCTACTTGTTCCTTGAATGCAAGTATCATTTTTGGTGAAAATCAGAGTATCTAGACCACACCCCAGGATTATACTCTTGACTTTTTCCTCTTGGTGATTGGGAGAACAGGTGAAAGGGGAGACAAGGTGGGGTTTAAGTCTCTGTTCACTCTCAGACATCTGCATGATAAGTCCCAGAATTCTATGGGACCTGAGATAAATACGGGCAAAGTATGCACCAGGCTGAATGTGGAATTCCAAGTATTTAGGACAATCTAGAGCAGTTGGAAATTAGGACCATCAGTCAGTGGTATTTACTGAGCTTTTACTATGTGCAGACCAGTGTACTAAGCACCTAGGAGACCACAATACAACAAAGAAGGTAGGCATTTTCCCTGCCCACATCAAGCTGACAGTGTAGGTTGACTGGTTTAGCCAGGACCACCCATTACCAAGATAGTTTTAGTTTTCTAAAATGACCCAGAACAAAACCCAGGACTCATGGCCAGCCTACCTTTTCATCCTTCACTTCATGGCCTCATGTCTAATTGTGATCCGTAGGATCTATAGGAAGGTTGACGCATTGCATCACCTTATTAACGAGAAGCAGGCTAGTGGAAGGAGCTTGGGCTTGGGAGTCAGAGGACCTGGGTTCTAATCCCAGTTCTGCTACTTCTCTGCTGTGTGACCTTGGAAAAGTCTCTTAACTTCTCTATGCCTCAGTTCCCTCATCTGCAAAATGGGGATTTAATACCTGTTCTCCCTCCTACTTAGACTGTGAACCCCATGTGGGACCTGATTAGCTTATATTTACCCCAGTTCTTGGTACAGTACATGGGCCATAATAAGGGCTTAACAAATACCTTCACTATTGTTATTGGTATTCAGTCATATGACATTATGAAGCTTTATTTAATGTTTCCTTTCTTATCAATACACCTCTGTTCAGTTGACAGTCCAGTCAGCAATTTAAAGAGCACTCTCAGGATGTTGCCTGTGACAAATGCATATGGTACTGATCAGCAGGAAGTTCCTGTACCTTCCTAAGTCTCCTTTGGACCAGAAAAATATGTGCCCAAGGACACCACAATCTGAGTAAGGCAGCAATGCCAAATGCATTTTTTCTGCAGTTGTTCGATGTCTATTCCATGTTGATTCAGCCGGACATTCAAAGAGGAAGGATGAATGTTCACTGTTCCCTCAACACCTCAGCTTAATGTGGCATCATATGCTGTTCTGCAGTCTACTGACTTTAAATGGAACAGCTAAATATAATAAACTCAAATGACTCTGGAAGGACCATGAGCCTAGGAGTCAGAGGACCTGGGTTCTAATCCTGGCTTTGTCTCGGGCAAGTGAATTGGGCAACTTCTCTGTACCCCTGTTCTCTTCTCCCTGCTACTTAGACCATGAGCCCCTTGAGAGACAGAGACTGGGTCCAACCTAATTCACTTCTTTTTACACCAGTGCTTAGAACAGTGTTTGACACATAGTAAATGCTTAACAAATACCATTAAAAAAAAGACTGGGTCTGAAAAGGCCAATGGGCCAAAACCAATTTGGACAACTGCCTGAATGGACACTTTGGTGATAGATATCCTATTATGGAATGCAGGAATCATGCCAGCCCACCTCAGACAGAACATTGTGAACCCTATCTGAGGAAGCTCACTAAACATTAAATCAGGTTTATAAACTCCAATCGTGAAGCAAATTAGTAGCCTAGCCCAGGGACCTGAATACAATTATTGGAAGTTACCTCAGGGAAAAGTGTTTGGACCCTACAATTGATGCTGTGTTTTGGGGGGGGGGGGGGGGGTTTATGGTTATTTGTCATGTGCTTTCTATGTGCCACACACCATTCTAAGCACTGAGGTAGATACAAGTGAATTAGGTTGGACCCAGTCTCTGTCTCACAAGGGGCTCATGGTCTAAGTAGCAAGGAGAAGAGAATTCCTCAGCACCAACTCTCTCCTCGACCCCCTCCAATCTGGCTTTCGCCCCCTACATTCCACGGAAACTGCCCTCTCAAAGGTCACCAATGACCTCCTGCTTGCCAAATCCAACGGCTCATCCTCTATCCTAATCCTCCTCGACCTCTCAGCTGCCTTCGACACTGTGGACCACCCCCTTCTCCTCAACACACTATCCAACCTTGGCTTCACAGACTCTGTCCTCTCCTGGTTCTCCTCTTATCTCTCTGGCCATTCATTCTCAGTCTCTTTTGCGGGCTCCTCCTCCCCCTCCCATCCCCTTGCTGTAGGGGTTCCTCAAGGGTCAGTTCTTGGTCCCCTTCTGTTCTCGATCTACACTCACTCCCTTGGTGTGAGGCCTCCCTTGGGGCCTCTACAACCCCTTCCAGATTCTTGTAGCCATCATCTACCGCCACCCCCCTCCCCGGCCCCACCTCCAACTTCTTTAACGATTTTGACCCCTTCCTAACCTTCCTTCTCTCCTTTTCCATGCCCACTCTGATCCTCGGAGACTTCAACATCCACATGGATATCCCCGATGACTCCTCTGCCACCAACCTTCTATCTCTCCTCGATGCTGCCAACCTCTTGCTCCACCCCACCTCACCCACTCACCAACTTGGTCATACCCTCGACCTCATCATCTCCTATCGCTGCACCGTGTCCACCCTCACCAACTCTGAAATCCCTCTCTCATCACAATTTTCTCACCTGTCTCCTCACTCACACTCCTTTCCCCTGTAAATCCATATTACTCCCTCACAGAGATCTCCGCTCTCTTGACCCCATCCATCTTTCTGAGTGCCTCACACCCCACCTCGCCTCCCTCTCCTCTCTGCCCAGTCTTGATGATCAGATTACTGCTCTCAACTCTACCCTTTCTACTCAGCTAGACTCACTCGCTTCCCTTTCCCTTCGCCACTCTCATACCACTAACCCACAGCCCTGGATCACTGCCACTGTCCGCCTCCTTCGCTCTTAAGCTAGAGCTGCCGAACACTGCTGGCGAAAGTCTAAACACCATGCCAACCTCATTCACTTCAAGTTTATCCTTTCCTGCCTTAACTCAGCTCTCTCCTCTGGCAGACAAAACTATTTCTCCTCCCTTATTGATACCCATGCCCATCATCCCCGCCAGCTCTTCCATACATTCAACTCCCTTCTCAGGCCCCCAGTTCCTCCCCCTCTTCCTTCCCTCACCTGCAACGATCTGGCCTCCTACTTCATTAACAAAATTAAATCCATCAGGTCCAACCTCCCCAAAGTCACTCCCCACCCCTTCTCCAACCCCACAGCTCTCAACACTCTCCGCTACTCTCCCAACCTTCCCAGAAGTTTCCTCAGAGGAGCTCTCCTCCCTCCTCTCAAGTGCTACTCTGGCCACCTGTGCTTCTGACCCCATTCCCTCTCATCTCATGAAATCTCTCGCTACATCCCTTCTCCCCTCTTTAACTTCCATCTTCAACCGCTCACTCTCCACTGGTTCCTTCCCCTCTGCCTTCAAACATGCCCATGTCTCTCCCATCCTAAAAAAACCCTCTCTTGACCCCACCTCACCTTCTAGTTATTGCCCCATATCCCTCCTACCACTCCTTTCCAAACTCCTTGAACGAGTTGTCTACACTCGCTGCCTCGAATTCCTCAACACCAACTCTCTCCTCGACCCCCTCCAGTCTGGCTTCCATCCCCTACATTCCACGGAAACTGCCCTCTCAAAGGTCACCAATGACCTCCTGCTTGCCAAATCCAATGGCTCCTACTCTATCCTAATCCTCCTCGACCTCTCAGCTGCCTTCGACACTGGGGACCACCCCCTTCTCCTCAACATGCTATCCAACCTTGGCTTCACAGACTCTGTCCTCTCCTGGTTCTCCTCTTATCTCTCTGGTCGTTCATTCTCAGTCTCTTTTGCAGGCTCCTCCTCCCCCTCCCAACCCCTTACTGTGGGGGTTCCCCAAGGTTCAGTGCTTGGTCCCCTTCTGTTCTCGATCTACACTCACTCCCTTGGTGACCTCATTCGCTCCCACGGCTTCAACTATCATCTCTACGCTGATGACACCCAGATCTACATCTCTGCCCCTGCTCTCTCCCCCACTCTCCAGGCTCGCATCTCCTCCTGCTTTCAGGACATCTGCATCTGGATGTCTGCCCGCCACCTAAAACTCAACATGTCCAAGACTGAACTCCCTGTCTTCCCTCCCAAACCCTGCCCTCTCCCTGACTTTTCCATCACTGCTGACGGCACTACCATCCTTCCCGTCTCACAAGCCTGCAACCTTGGTGTCATCCTCGACTCCGCTCTCTCATTTACCCCTCACATCCAAACCATCACCAAAACCTGCCGGTCTCAGCTCCGCAACATTACCAAGATCCGCCCTTTCCTCTCCATCCAAACCACTACCCTGCTGATTCAAGCTCTCATCCTATCCCATCTGGACTACTGCATCAGCCTTCTCTCTGATCTCCCATCCTTGTGTCTCTCCCCACTTCAATCCATACTTCATGCTGCTGCCCGGATTGTCTTTGTCCAGAAACGCCCTGGGCATGTTACTCCCCTCCTCAAAAATCTCCAGTGGCTACCAATCAATCTGCGCATCAGGCAGAAACTCCTCACCCTCGGCTTCAAGGCTCTCCATCACCTCGCCCCCTCCTACCTCACCTCCCTTCTCTCCTTCTCCAGCCCACCCCGCACCCTCTGCTCCTCCGCTGCTAATCTCCTCACCATGCCTCATTCTCACCTGTCCCGCCATTGACCCCCGGCCCACATCATCCCCCAGGCCTGGAATGCCCTCCCTCTGCCCCTCCGCCAAGCTAGCGCTCTTCCTCCCTTCAAGGCCCTACTGAGAGCTCACCTCCTCCAGGAGGCCTTTCCAGACTGAGCCCCTTCCTTCCTCTCCCCCTCGTTCCCCTCTCCATCCCCCCATCTTACCTCCTTCCCTTCCCCACAGCACCTGTATATATGTATATATGTTTGTACATATTTATTAATTTATTTATCTTACTTATACATATCTATTCTATTTATTTTATTTCGTTAGTATGTTTGGTTTTGTTCTCTGTCTCCCCCTTCTAGACTGTGAACCTGCTGTTGGGTAGGGACTGTCTCTATGTGTTGCCGACTTGTACTTCCCAAGCACTTAGTACAGTGCTCTGCACACACTAAGTGCTCAATAAATACAATTGATTGATTAATTGATTGGTGAACTCATTCGCTCCCACGGCTTCAACTATCATCTCTACACTGATGACACCCAAATCTACATCTCTGCCCCTGCTCTCTCCCCCTCCCTCCAGGCTTACATCTCCTCCTGCCTTCAGGACATCTCCATCTGGATGTCTGCCCGCCATCTAAAACTCAACATGTCCAAGACTGAACTTCTTGTCTTCCCTCCCAAACCCTGCCCTCTCCCTGACTTTCCCATCACTATTGACAGCACTACCATCCTTCCCGTCTCACAAACCTGCAACCTTGGTGTCATCCTCGACTCTGCTCTCTCATTTACCCCTCACATCCAAGCCGTCACCAAAACCTGCTGGGCTCATCTCCACAACATTGCCAAGATCCGCCCTTTCCTCTCCATCCAAACCGCTACCCTGCTCATTCAAGCTCTCATTCTATCCCATCAGTATTACTGCATCAGCCTCCTCTCCGATCTCCCATCCTCCTGTCTCTCCCCACTTCAATCCATACTTCACACTGCTGCCCGGATTGTCTCTGTGCAGAAACACTCTGGGAAGGCTACTCCCCTCCTCAAGAATCTCCAGTGGCTTCCAATCAACCTACACATCAGGCAAAAACTCCTCACCCTCATCTTCAGGGATCTCCATTACCTCGCCCCCTCCTACCTCTCCTCCCTTTTCTCCTTCTACAGCCCATCCCACACCCTCCACTCCTCTGCCACTAATCTCCTCACTGTGCCTCATTCTCACCTGTCCCGCCATCGACCCCTGGCCCACGTCATCCCCCTGGCCTGGAATTCCCTCCCTCCCCACATCCGCCAAGCTAGCTCTCTTCCTCCCTTTAAGGCCCTACTGAGAACTCACCTCCTCCAGGAGGCCTTCCCAGACTGAGCCCCCTCCTTCCTCTCCCCCTCATCCCCCTCTCTATCCCCCCGTCTTACCTCCTTCCCTTCCCCACAGCACCTGTATATATGTATATATGTTTGTACATATTTATTACTCTATTTTACTTGTACATATCTATTCTATTTATTTTTTGTTAATATGTTTTGTTTTGCTCTCTGTCTCCCCCTTCTAGACTGTGAGCCCACAGTTGGGTAGGGACTGTCTCTATATGTTGCCAACTTGTACTTCCCAAGTGCTTAGTACAGTGCTCTGCACACAGTAAGCACTCAATAAATACGATTGAATGAATGAATGAATATTACCAGCATCTATTAAGAATTTAGTACATGCAAGTGATTGGGAAGCAATGTGGCCTAGTGGAAAGAGCATGGGCCTGGGAGTCTGAGGACCTTGTTCAAATCCTGGTTCTGTCAATTGCTTACTGTATGATCTTGGGCAAGTCACCAAACTTCTCTGTGCCTCAGTCTCCTCAACTGTAAATTGGGGATTAAATCCTACTCCCTCCTACTTAGACTGTGAGCCCCAGATGGGACAGGGTCTTTGTCCAACCTGACAAAC